>NC_044031.1:3405514-3464865 GCF_901765095.1 Microcaecilia unicolor
TCCTTTTACTGAGCTACAGGAAGCACTAACACATGCAAACCATATCTTAAACTGCTTCTGGATTTCGTCTATGTAAGCAACAACCTCTAGTCCTTTTCTTCCTCCTGGGAGAGGTCAAGGAGAAAGAAAAGTAACGAAAGGCTTCTGGGAGAGTCACATGTCTCACTTAATTACAGTCTCCCTAAGGTTCTCTGCTTTTTTTTTATTAGAAAAGTATTATGTCATAGGTTAGCAGATCAATAGACTTACATCATAAATCATATGACACAAGCTATGGATAATCATTGTTTCAGGTTAAATTCTGCTAATATCAGCAGGTTAGAGGGGGGGGGGGTTTGAAGGGAAAGTTCAATGACAGCTGAGCAATTGTAGGAAAGAATCTAGCTATTAAAAAAAATAGGGAACTCTTTTTTGCAACTAGCTATTTGCAGAATACATTCTACATGCTCATATATGCAGGATTTAGGTCTACATCATTTTTGGTTCCCTGTGTGTTCCCTTACTTACAAGACATGCTTGTTCTTAGCGACAATTTCTAGCATTTGGACAGGACATTAATTACTAAGCAGGCTTAAACTGTCAGCTCAGTATGTCAGCCTAGCAAGAAAGCACTTTTTCACTTTCTTTTCAATTCTAACATTTAACTCTTAATATTCCCTTCTGAATCAGGGGGTGACATCAAAACTACCTTACCTTGGGGTGTGCTCAGGTGTCCTATGACTATTTTGGCATTGATGTGTGCTTCCCAAACAATAAAAAATAGATTTTATTTTTTTAGTCCTGGGAATGGGTCAGACCAGTGGTCCATCTAGCCCAGTATCCTGTTTTCCAAACAGTGGCCAAGCCAGGTCACAAGTACCTGACAGAAACCCAAATTGTGGCAAAACTCCATACTATACTACTACTACTTAACATTTCTAAAGCGCTACTAGGGTTACGCAGCACTGTACAATTTAACATAGAGGGACGGTCCCTGTTCAAGGAGCTTACAATCTAAGAGACAAGTGAACGGACAGTCTGATAGGGGCGGTCAAATTGGGGCAGTCTGGATTTAGTGAATGGTAAGAGTTAGGTGCCGAATGCAGCATTGAAGAGGTGGGTTTTAAGCAAAGACTTGAAGATGGGCAGGGAGGGGGCTTGGCGTAAGGGCTCAGGAAGGTTGTTCCAAGCATAGGGTGAAGCGAGGCAGAATGAGCGGAGCCTGGAGTTGGCGGTGTTGGAGAAGGGTACAGAGAGGAGGGATTTGTCCTGTGAGCGGAGGTTACGGGCGGGAACATAGGGGGAGATGAGGGAGGAGAGGTAGTGAGGGGCAGCAGACTGAATGCATTTGTAGGTAAGAATAAGCTTGAATTGAATGCGGTATCTGATTGGAAGCCAGTGAAGTGACCTGAGGAGTAAATCGGTTTTGGCGGATTATGAGACGTGCCACAGAGTTCTGAACAGATTTAAGGGGGGATAGATGGCTAAGTGGAAGGCCGGTGAGGAGTAGGTTGCAGTAGTCAAGGCGAGAGGTAATGAGAGCATGGACGAGAGTTCGAGTGGTGTGTTCAGAAAGGAAAGGGCGAATTTTGCTGATGTTAAAGAGGAAGAAGTGGCAGGTCTTGGCAGTCTGCTGGATATGCGCAGAGAAGGAGAGGGAGGAGTCAAAAATGACTCCGAGGTTGCGGGCAGATGAGATGGGGAGGATCAACTGAGATAGAAAGTGGAGGAAGAGGAGACATGGGTTTTGGTGGAAAGACGATGAGCTCGGTCTTGGACATGTTCAGTTTCAGGTGGCGGTTGGACATCCAGGCAGCAATGTCGGATAGGCAGGCTGATACCTTTGCCTGGGTCTCTGCGGTGATGTCTGGTGTGGACAGATATAGCTGGGTATCATCAGCATAGAGATGATACTGAAAACCATGAGATGAGATCAGGGTGCCCAGGGAAGAGGTGAGAAGAGAAGGGGTCCAAGGACAGATCCCTGGGGAATAGCAACAGATAGGGGGATAGGGGTGGAGGAAGATCCATGAGAAGGACAGAGCACTGGAACCCAAATGAGGACAGTGTGGCAAGAAGTAAGTCATGATTCACAGTGTCAAAAGCGGCGGATAGATCAAGGAGGATGAGGATGGAGTAGTGGCCTCTGGATTTGGCAAGGAACAGGTCATTACAGACTTTAGAGAGTGCTGTTTCTGTCGAGTGAAGAGGGCGGAAACCGGATTGAAGTGGATCGAGGATGGTATGAGAGGAGAGAAAATCAAGGCAGCGACTGTGAACGGCACGCTCAAGTATTTTGGAGAGGAAGGGTAGGAGGGAGATGAGGCGGTAATTGGAGGGACAGGTAGGGTCAAGTGATGGTTTTTTGAGGAGAGGTGTGCTTTAAGGTGTCAGGGACAGTTGCAGTGGAGAGAGAAGGGTTGAGGATATGACAGATGGAGGGGGTGACAGTATGAGAGATGATGTTAAGTAAGTTGGTGGGGATGGGATCAGAAGAGCAGGTGGTGGATTTTGATGAGGAAAGAAGGCGAGCGGTTTCCTCCTAGGTGATGACAGGAAAGGAGGAGAAGGAGGCCTGGGTTGGTTGGGTGAAGGAGAGGGTTGCAGGGTGAAGAAGAGATGGCTAGTTAGTGAACTCAAGGTTGATCTTTTGCACCTTGTCGTGGAAGTAATCAGCCAGTGACTGAGGAGAGAGCGAGGGTGGGGTGGGAGCGGAGGGCACTTTGAGGAGGGAGTTAAGGGTGGAGAAGAGACGATGGGGGTTGGAGCTGAGAGAATTGGTCAATTGGGTGTAGTAGTCCTGTTTGGCAAGGAAAAGGGAGGAGTAGAAGGAGGATAACATGAATTTGTAGTGAAGGAAATCTGAATGGGTGCGGGATTTCCTCCAGAGGCGCTCCGCAGATCGGGTGCAGGAGCGAAGGTGACGGATGCAAGGGGTCAGCCAGGGCTGGGGATTAGTACGCTTTGTGGGACGGGAGGTGGAAGGTGCGAGGGTGTCCAGAGCAGAGGAGAGAGTGGCATTGTAAGCGGAAACAGCCTTGTCGATAGACTCGGAGGACATGATGGAGGGGAGGAGATTAGAAATATTAGAGGATAGGGTGGGAGGGTCGATAGCCTGGAGATTCCTGGAGGTAGTGGTTAAAGTTGGACAGGGCTGGGGGGGGGGGGGGTGAAGAAGTGTGAAGGTGATTAGGTGATGATCGGAGAGAGGAAGAGTTGAAACATGGAAATTGGAGGGAGAGCTGGAAGAGGAGAGCACGAGGTCAAGACAATGGCCGTCTCGGTGAGTAGGGGTGGTGGAGCAAAGCTGGAGGTTGAAGGAGGAAGTTAGAGTGAGGAACTGAGAAGAGTGAGGGTCGGACTGGTCATCAACGTGTATGTTAAAATCTCCGAGAATAAGGGAAGGAGATGAGGGTTCAAGAAAGACGGAAAGCCAGGCATCGAAGTCGGTGAGGAAGGAAGAGAGGGGTTTATTAGGGGGGGCGGTAAATGACAGCCACTCTGAGTGGTAATGGGTTGCTTCCCATGTCTGTCTCAATAGCAGTCTATGGACTTTTCCTCCAGGAATTTGTCCAAACCTTTTTTAATCCCAGATATGCCAACTGCTGTTACCACCTCCTCTGGCATAGAGTTCCAGAGCTTAACTATTTGAGTGAAGAAATATTTCCTCCTATTTGTTTTAAAAGTATTTTCATGTAACTTCCTAGAGTGTCCCCCTAGTCTTTGTACATTTGGAATGAGTAAAAAATCAATTCACTTCTACTCGTACTGCACCACTCAGGATTTTGTAGATCTCAATCGTATCTCCCCTCATATGTCTCTTTTGCAAGCTGAAGAGCCCTAACCTCTTTAGCTTTTCCTCATACGAGAGGAGTTCCATCCCCTTTATCATTTTGGTCGCTCTTCTTTGAACCTTTTCTAAGTTAAATGCTAACATATTGGATTTCCTGTGTGTACTTACTACAGAACTTATATCAAATCTGATCATGTTATGATCGCTGTTTTCAAGTGGACCCAGCACTGTTACTTCCTGCACAAGATTATGCTCCACTAAGCACTAGCTCTAGAATTGTTCCCCCTCTTGTTGGTTCCTGAATCAGCTGCTCCATAAAATAGTCCTTGACTTCATCAAAATAAAAATTGGCGCACGTCCATTTTGGACCTGACACCTTACCGCCAACCATTGACTTAGTGGTAGGGTCTCAAGCGTTAACAGGGTTGTAATGGTCTACGTGTGTAGAATGACGATTACCGCCCGGTTTCCACCATGCACTGAAAATAGAAATAATTTTCTGATGCGCGTAGTGGACACACGTACAAATCAAAATTACTGCCCAGGCCACGCAGTAGCCTGGTGATGACTCGAAACTGATGCACATTGGGTGCTCATAGGCGTCTACGCAGCTTAGTAAAAGGGCCCCCTAGTTTTTGCAGGTGTTTAAGAGGCCAGTCTGAGATACCAAAACAATATGAGAGTGCAGGAAGTCTCCTAGAATAGTCATTACTGATTTTTTTCTCTCGGCCATTTCAGCTTTCTAGTTGTTTCTTCCTCCACTCCTAGATATTTATATGTACCTTCCTGTGTGGATCATTCGGTGGTTTCTACTACTACTACTTATCATTTCTAGAGGTTCTTGAGGTTTACCTTCTAACAGAAGCTTTTATTACACTCAGTGCATGTAAATGACTTCACTCTCATGTGAATGTTATGGCGTGTTGTCAGGTTTCCCTTCTCAGTGAAGCTTTTACCACACTCAGAACATTTAAATGGCTTCACTCCTGCGTGGATTCTCTGGTGCTGTATCATGTATTTCTTCAACCTGAAGCATTTGCCACACTCAGTTCATGGAAATGGTTTCACTTCTCAATGGCTATTCTGGTGCATAGTGAGTGTTTCCTTGTCAACGAAGGTCTTACCACACTCAGTACATGTAAATGGCTTCACAAACGTGGAGAACTCAATGAAATCCCACGGATAGTCACAATACAACAAAGCAGTGGGTAAAAAACCAGGAGTTCCAGAGTGAAGATGAACCAAACTTTATTAATCAGTATATTGACTCGACAGAACATTGTGTTTCGGCCAAAGAGTCTACAAATAAAAACAATATATAAACAAAATATAAAAGAATATAACACTAAAAACAAATGATAATACAAATATAATCTGAAAACTTTGCAAATATCAAATGAGAAAATAAAGAACAAAACAGCTAGAGCATTCATATGTCATGAAACATGAACATCTTGAAAGTAGATAAAGCTTAAAGCATATATATAACAAATATAAAATTTAAATGTCAGGTTTCCCTTCTCATAGTAACATAGTAAATGACGACAGAAAAAGACCTGCATGGTCCATCCAGTCTGCCCAACAAGATAAACTCATATGTGCTACTTTTTGTGTATACCCTACTTTGATTTGTACCTGTCCTTTTCAGGGCACAGACCGTGTAAGTCTGCTCAGCACTATCCCCGCCTCCCAACCACCAGCCCCGCCTCCCACCACTGGCTCTGGCACAGACCGTATAAGTCTGTCCAGCACTATCCCCGCCTCCCAACCACCAGCCCTGCCTCCCACCACTGGCTCTGGCACAGACCGTATAAGTCTGCCCAGCACTATCCCCGCCTCCCAACCACCAGCCCCGCCTCCCAACCACTGGCTCTGGCACAGACCGTATAAGTCTGCCCAGCACTATCCCCGCCTCCCAACCACCAGCCCCGCCTCCCACCACTGGCTCTGGCACAGACCGTATAAGTCTGTCCAGCACTATCCCCGCCTCCCAACCACCAGCCCTGCCTCCCACCACTGGCTCTGGCACAGACCGTATAAGTCTGCCCAGCACTATCCCCGCCTCCCAACCACCAGCCCCGCCTCCCAACCACCGGCTCTGGCACAGACCGTATAAGTCTGCCCAGCACTATCCCCGCCTCCCAACCACCAGCCCCGCCTCTCAACCACCGGCTCTGGCACAGACCGTATAAGTCTGCCCAGCACTATCCCCGCCTCCCAACCACCAGCCCCGCCTCCCAACCACCGGCTCTAGCACAGACCGTATAAGTCTGCCCAGCACTATCCTCGCCTCCCAACCACCAGCCCCGCCTCCCACCACCGGCTCTGCCACAGACCGTATAAGTCTGCCCAGCACTATCCCCGCCTCCCACCACTGGCTCTGGCACAGACCGTATAAGTCTGCCCAGCACTATCCCCGCTTCCCAACCACCAGCCCCGCCTCCCAACCACCGGCTCTGGCACAGACCGTATAAGTCTGCCCAGCACTATCCCCGCCTCCCAACCACCAGCCCCGCCTCCCAACCACCGGCTCTGGCACAGACCGTATAAGTCTGCCCAGCACTGTCCCCGCCTTCCAACCACCAGCCCCGCCTCCCAACCACCGGCTCTGGCACAGACCGTATAAGTCTGCCCAGCACTATCCCTGCCTCCCGCCACCGGCTCTGCCACCCAATCTCGGCTAAGCTCCTTAGGATCCATTCCTTCTGAACAGGATTCCTTTATGTTTATCCCACGCGTACCGTACTCAGAAGATTTAAGTGGCTTCACTCCTGTGTGAATTCTCTTTTGCATTATCATGTATTTATTCAGCCTCGGTGCAGACAAATGGTTTCAATCCTGAGTGGATTCTCCCGTGTCTGTTGAGTGTTCCTTTTTGAGTAAAGCTTTTACCACACTCAGTACATGCAAAAGGCTTCACTCCTCTGTGGATTCTCTGGTGTATTATCATGTATTTCTTTGTGAAGCTTTTGCCACAGTCAGTGCATAGAAATAGTTTTCCTCCTGAATGCATTCTCTGGTGTATGGTGAGTGTTTCACTGTCAATGAAGCTCTTTCCACACTCACTACATGTAAATGACTTCACTCTTATGTGAATGTTATGGTGCATTGTCAGGTTTCCCTTCTCAGTGAAGCTTTTACCACACTCAGAACATTTAAATGGCTTCACTCCTGTGTGGATTCTCTGGTGCTGTATCATGTATTTCTTCAACCTCAGTGCAGATAAATGGTAAAGCTTTTACCACACTCAGTACATGCAAAAGGCTTCACTCCTCTGTGGATTCTCTGGTGTATTATCATGTATTTCTTTGTGAAGCTTTTGCCACAGTCAGTGCATAGAAATAGTTTTCCTCCTGAATGCATTCTCTGGTGTATGGTGAGTGTTTCACTGTCAATGAAGCTCTTTCCACACTCACTACATGTAAATGACTTCACTCTCATGTGAATGTTATGGTGCCTTGTCTGGTTTCCCTTCTCAGGGAAGCTTTTACCACACTCAGAACATTTAAATGGCTTCACTTCTGTGTGGATTCTCTGGTGCTGTATCATGTATTTCTTCAACCTCAGTGCAGATAAATGGTAAAGCTTTTACCACACTCAGTACATGCAAAAGGCTTCACTCCTCTGTGGATTCTCTGGTGTATTATCATGTATTTCTTTGTGAAGCTTTTGCCACAGTCAGTGCATAGAAATAGTTTTCCTCCTGAATGCATTCTCTGGTGTATGGTGAGTGTTTCACTGTCAATGAAGCTCTTTCCACACTCACTACATGTAAATGACTTCACTCTCATGTGAATGTTATGGTGCCTTGTCTGGTTTCCCTTCTCAGGGAAGCTTTTACCACACTCAGAACATTTAAATGGCTTCACTCCTGTGTGGATTCTCTGGTGCTGTATCATGTATTTCTTCAACCTCAGTGCAGATAAATGGTAAAGCTTTTACCACACTCAGTACATGCAAAAGGCTTCACTCCTCTGTGGATTCTCTGGTGTATTATCATGTATTTCTTCAACCTCGGTGCAGATAAATGGTTTCATTCTTGTGTGGATTCTCCAGTGTCTGTTGAGTGTTCCTTTTTTTAGTAAAGCTTTTACCACACTCAGTACATGCAAAAGGCTTCACTCCTCTGTGGATTCTCTGGTGTATTATCATGTATTTCTTTGTGAAGCTTTTGCCACAGTCAGTGCATAGAAATAGTTTTCCTCCTGAATGCATTCTCTGGTGTATGGTGAGTGTTTCACTGTCAATGAAGCTCTTTCCACACTCACTACATGTAAATGACTTCACTCTCATGTGAATGTTATGGTGCGTTGTCAGGTTTCCCTTCTCAGTGAAGCTTTTACCACACTCAGAACATTTAAATGGCTTCACTCCTGTGTGGATTCTCTGGTGCTGTATCATGTATTTCTTCAACCTCAGTGCAGATAAATGGTAAAGCTTTTACCACACTCAGTACATGCAAAAGGCTTCACTCCTCTGTGGATTCTCTGGTGTATTATCATGTATTTCTTTGTGAAGCTTTTGCCACAGTCAGTGCAGAGAAATAGTTTTCCTCCTGAATGCATTCTCTGGTGTATGGTGAGTGTTTCACTGTCAATGAAGCTCTTTCCACACTCACTACATGTAAATGACTTCACTCTCATGTGAATGTTATGGTGCCTTGTCTGGTTTCCCTTCTCAGGGAAGCTTTTACCACACTCAGAACATTTAAATGGCTTCACTCCTGTGTGGATTCT
This sequence comes from Microcaecilia unicolor, assembly GCF_901765095.1. NCBI lineage: Eukaryota > Metazoa > Chordata > Amphibia > Gymnophiona > Siphonopidae > Microcaecilia > Microcaecilia unicolor. The sequence goes on from NC_044031.1 coordinate 3,414,023, forward strand.
CTGGTGCTGTATCATGTATTTCTTCAACCTCAGTGCAGATAAATGGTAAAGCTTTTATCACACTCAGTACATGCAAAAGGCTTCACTCCTCTGTGGATTCTCTGGTGTATTATCATGTATTTCTTTGTGAAGCTTTTGCCACAGTCAGTGCAGAGAAATAGTTTTCCTCCTGAATGCATTCTCTGGTGTATGGTGAGTGTTTCACTGTCAATGAAGCTCTTTCCACACTCACTACATGTAAATGACTTCACTCTCATGTGAATGTTATGGTGCCTTGTCTGGTTTCCCTTCTCAGGGAAGCTTTTACCACACTCAGAACATTTAAATGGCTTCACTTCTGTCTGGATTCTCTGGTGCTGTATCATGTATTTCTTCAACCTCAGTGCAGATAAATGGTAAATCTTTTACCACACTCAGTACATGCAAAAGGCTTCACTCCTCTGTGGATTCTCTGGTGTATTATCATGTATTTCTTTGTGAAGCTTTTGCCACAGTCAGTGCATAGAAATAGTTTTCCTCCTGAATGCATTCTCTGGTGTATGGTGAGTGTTTCACTGTCAATGAAGCTCTTTCCACACTCACTACATGTAAATGACTTCACTCTCATGTGAATGTTATGGTGCCTTGTCTGGTTTCCCTTCTCAGGGAAGCTTTTACCACACTCAGAACATTTAAATGGCTTCACTTCTGTCTGGATTCTCTGGTGCTGTATCATGTATTTCTTCAACCTCAGTGCAGATAAATGGTAAATCTTTTACCACACTCAGTACATGCAAAAGGCTTCACTCCTCTGTGGATTCTCTGGTGTATTATCATGTATTTCTTTGTGAAGCTTTTGCCACAGTCAGTGCATAGAAATAGTTTTCCTCCTGAATGCATTCTCTGGTGTATGGTGAGTGTTTCACTGTCAATGAAGCTCTTTCCACACTCACTACATGTAAATGACTTCACTCTCATGTGAATGTTATGGTGCGTTGTCAGGTTTCCCTTCTCAGTGAAGCTTTTACCACACTCAGAACATTTAAATGGCTTCACTCCTGTGTGGATTCTCTGGTGCTGTATCATGTATTTCTTCAACCTCAGTGCAGATAAATGGTAAAGCTTTTACCACACTCAGTACATGCAAAAGGCTTCACTCCTCTGTGGATTCTCTGGTGTATTATCATGTATTTCTTTGTGAAGCTTTTGCCACAGTCAGTGCATAGAAATAGTTTTCCTCCTGAATGCATTCTCTGGTGTATGGTGAGTGTTTCACTGTCAATGAAGCTCTTTCCACACTCACTACATGTAAATGACTTCACTCTCATGTGAATGTTATGGTGCCTTGTCTGTTTTCCCTTGTCAGGGAAGCTTTTACCACACTCAGAACATTTAAATGGCTTCACTCCTGTGTGGATTCTCTGGTGCTGTATCATGTATTTCTTCAACCTCAGTGCAGATAAATGGTAAAGCTTTTACCACACTCAGTACATGCAAAAGGCTTCACTCCTCTGTGGATTCTCTGGTGTATTATCATGTATTTCTTTGTGAAGCTTTTGCCACAGTCAGTGCATAGAAATAGTTTTCCTCCTGAATGCATTCTCTGGTGTATGGTGAGTGTTTCACTGTCAATGAAGCTCTTTCCACACTCACTACATGTAAATGACTTCACTCTCATGTGAATGTTATGGTGCCTTGTCTGGTTTCCCTTCTCAGGGAAGCTTTTACCACACTCAGAACATTTAAATGGCTTCACTCCTGTGTGGATTCTCTGGTGCTGTATCATGTATTTCTTCAACCTCAGTGCAGATAAATGGTAAAGCTTTTACCACACTCAGTACATGCAAAAGGCTTCACTCCTCTGTGGATTCTCTGGTGTATTATCATGTATTTCTTCAACCTCGGTGCAGATAAATGGTTTCATTCTTGTGTGGATTCTCCAGTGTCTGTTGAGTGTTCCTTTTTTAGTAAAGCTTTTACCACACTCAGTACATGCAAAAGGCTTCACTCCTCTGTGGATTCTCTTGTGTATTATCATGTATTTGTTTGTGAAGCTTTTGCCACAGTCAGTGCAGAGAAATAGTTTTCCTCCTGAATGCATTCTCTGGTGTATGGTGAGTGTTTCACTGTCAATGAAGCTCTTTCCACACTCACTACATGTAAATGACTTCACTCTCATGTGAATGTTATGGTGCCTTGTCTGGTTTCCCTTCTCAGGGAAGCTTTTACCACACTCAGAACATTTAAATGGCTTCACTTCTGTGTGGATTCTCTGGTGCTGTATCATGTATTTCTTCAACCTCAGTGCAGATAAATGGTAAACCTTTTACCACACTCAGTACATGCAAAAGGCTTCACTCCTCTGTGGATTCTCTGGTGTATTATCATGTATTTCTTTGTGAAGCTTTTGCCACAGTCAGTGCATAGAAATAGTTTTCCTCCTGAATGCATTCTCTGGTGTATGGTGAGTGTTTCACTGTCAATGAAGCTCTTTCCACACTCACTACATGTAAATGACTTCACTCTCATGTGAATGTTATGGTGCCTTGTCTGGTTTCCCTTCTCAGGGAAGCTTTTACCACACTCAGAACATTTAAATGGCTTCACTTCTGTGTGGATTCTCTGGTGCTGTATCATGTATTTCTTCAACCTCAGTGCAGATAAATGGTAAAGCTTTTACCACACTCAGTACATGCAAAAGGCTTCACTCCTCTGTGGATTCTCTGGTGTATTATCATGTATTTCTTTGTGAAGCTTTTGCCACAGTCAGTGCAGAGAAATAGTTTTCCTCCTGAATGCATTCTCTGGTGTATGGTGAGTGTTTCACTGTCAATGAAGCTCTTTCCACACTCACTACATGTAAATGACTTCACTCTCATGTGAATGTTATGGTGCCTTGTCTGGTTTCCCTTCTCAGGGAAGCTTTTACCACACTCAGAACATTTAAATGGCTTCACTCCTGTGTGGATTCTCTGGTGCTGTATCATGTATTTCTTCAACCTCAGTGCAGATAAATGGTAAAGCTTTTACCACACTCAGTACATGCAAAAGGCTTCACTCCTCTGTGGATTCTCTGGTGTATTATCATGTATTTCTTCAACCTCGGTGCAGATAAATGGTTTCATTCTTGTGTGGATTCTCCAGTGTCTGTTGAGTGTTCCTTTTTTAGTAAAGCTTTTACCACACTCAGTACATGCAAAAGGCTTCACTCCTCTGTGGATTCTCTGGTGTATTATCATGTATTTCTTTGTGAAGCTTTTGCCACAGTCAGTGCATAGAAATAGTTTTCCTCCTGAATGCATTCTCTGGTGTATGGTGAGTGTTTCACTGTCAATGAAGCTCTTTCCACACTCACTACATGTAAATGACTTCACTCTCATGTGAATGTTATGGTGCGTTGTCAGGTTTCCCTTCTCAGTGAAGCTTTTACCACACTCAGAACATTTAAATGGCTTCACTCCTGTGTGGATTCTCTGGTGCTGTATCATGTATTTCTTCAACCTCAGTGCAGATAAATGGTAAAGCTTTTACCACACTCAGTACATGCAAAAGGCTTCACTCCTCTGTGGATTCTCTGGTGTATTATCATGTATTTCTTTGTGAAGCTTTTGCCACAGTCAGTGCATAGAAATAGTTTTCCTCCTGAATGCATTCTCTGGTGTATGGTGAGTGTTTCACTGTCAATGAAGCTCTTTCCACACTCACTACATGTAAATGACTTCACTCTCATGTGAATGTTATGGTGCCTTGTCTGGTTTCCCTTCTCAGGGAAGCTTTTACCACACTCAGAACATTTAAATGGCTTCACTCCTGTGTGGATTCTCTGGTGCTGTATCATGTATTTCTTCAACCTCAGTGCAGATAAATGGTAAAGCTTTTACCACACTCAGTACATGCAAAAGGCTTCACTCCTCTGTGGATTCTCTGGTGTATTATCATGTATTTCTTCAACCTCGGTGCAGATAAATGGTTTCATTCTTGTGTGGATTCTCCAGTGTCTGTTGAGTGTTCCTTTTTTAGTAAAGCTTTTACCACACTCAGTACATGCAAAAGGCTTCACTCCTCTGTGGATTCTCTGGTGTATTATCATGTATTTCTTTGTGAAGCTTTTGTCACAGTCAGTGCATAGAAATAGTTTTCCTCCTGAATGCATTCTCTGGTGTATGGTGAGTGTTTCACTGTCAATGAAGCTCTTTCCACACTCACTACATGTAAATGACTTCACTCTCATGTGAATGTTATGGTGCGTTGTCAGGTTTCCCTTCTCAGTGAAGCTTTTACCACACTCAGAACATTTAAATGGCTTCACTCCTGTGTGGATTCTCTGGTGCTGTATCATGTATTTCTTCAACCTCAGTGCAGATAAATGGTAAAGCTTTTACCACACTCAGTACATGCAAAAGGCTTCACTCCTCTGTGGATTCTCTGGTGTATTATCATGTATTTCTTTGTGAAGCTTTTGCCACAGTCAGTGCATAGAAATAGTTTTCCTCCTGAATGCATTCTCTGGTGTATGGTGAGTGTTTCACTGTCAATGAAGCTCTTTCCACACTCACTACATGTAAATGACTTCACTCTCATGTGAATGTTATGGTGCCTTGTCTGGTTTCCCTTCTCAGGGAAGCTTTTACCACACTCAGAACATTTAAATGGCTTCACTCCTGTGTGGATTCTCTGGTGCTGTATCATGTATTTCTTCAACCTCAGTGCAGATAAATGGTAAAGCTTTTACCACACTCAGTACATGCAAAAGGCTTCACTCCTCTGTGGATTCTCTGGTGTATTATCATGTATTTCTTCAACCTCGGTGCAGATAAATGGTTTCATTCTTGTGTGGATTCTCCAGTGTCTGTTGAGTGTTCCTTTTTGAGTAAAGCTTTTACCACACTCAGTACATGCAAAAGGCTTCACTCCTCTGTGGATTCTCTTGTGTATTATCATGTATTTGTTTGTGAAGCTTTTGCCACAGTCAGTGCAGAGAAATAGTTTTCCTCCTGAATGCATTCTCTGGTGTATGGTGAGTGTTTCACTGTCAATGAAGCTCTTTCCACACTCACTACATGTAAATGACTTCACTCTCATGTGAATGTTATGGTGCCTTGTCTGGTTTCCCTTCTCAGGGAAGCTTTTACCACACTCAGAACATTTAAATGGCTTCACTCCTGTGTGGATTCTCTGGTGCTGTATCATGTATTTCTTCAACCTCAGTGCAGATAAATGGTAAAGCTTTTACCACACTCAGTACATGCAAAAGGCTTCACTCCTCTGTGGATTCTCTGGTGTATTATCATGTATTTCTTCAACCTCGGTGCAGATAAATGGTTTCATTCTTGTGTGGATTCTCCAGTGTCTGTTGAGTGTTCCTTTTTTAGTAAAGCTTTTACCACACTCAGTACATGCAAAAGGCTTCACTCCTCTGTGGATTCTCTTGTGTATTATCATGTTTCTTTGTGAAGCTTTTGCCACAGTCAGTGCATAGAAATAGTTTTCCTCCTGAATGCATTCTCTGGTGTATGGTGAGTGTTTCACTGTCAATGAAGCTCTTTCCACATTCACTACATGTAAATGACTTTACTCTCATGTGAATGTTATGGTGCCTTGTCTGTTTTCCCTTCTCAGGGAAGCTTTTACCACACTCAGAACATTTAAATGGCTTCACTTCTGTGTGGATTCTCTGGTGCTGTATCATGTATTTCTTCAACCTCAGTGCAGATAAATGGTAAAGCTTTTACCACACTCAGTACATGCAAAAGGCTTCACTCCTCTGTGGATTCTCTGGTGTATTATCATGTATTTCTTTGTGAAGCTTTTGCCACAGTCAGTGCATAGAAATAGTTTTCCTCCTGAATGCATTCTCTGGTGTATGGTGAGTGTTTCACTGTCAATGAAGCTCTTTCCACACTCACTACATGTAAATGACTTCACTCTCATGTGAATGTTATGGTGCCTTGTCTGTTTTCCCTTGTCAGGGAAGCTTTTACCACACTCAGAACATTTAAATGGCTTCACTCCTGTGTGGATTCTCTGGTGCTGTATCATGTATTTCTTCAACCTCAGTGCAGATAAATGGTAAAGCTTTTACCACACTCAGTACATGCAAAAGGCTTCACTCCTCTGTGGATTCTCTGGTGTATTATCATGTATTTCTTTGTGAAGCTTTTGCCACAGTCAGTGCAGAGAAATAGTTTTCCTCCTGAATGCATTCTCTGGTGTATGGTGAGTGTTTCACTGTCAATGAAGCTCTTTCCACACTCACTACATGTAAATGACTTCACTCTTATGTGAATGTTATGGTGCGTTGTCAGGTTTCCCTTCTCAGTGAAGCTTTTACCACACTCAGAACATTTAAATGGCTTCACTCCTGTGTGGATTCTCTGGTGCTGTATCATGTATTTCTTCAACCTCAGTGCAGATAAATGGTAAAGCTTTTACCACACTCAGTACATGCAAAAGGCTTCACTCCTCTGTGGATTCTCTGGTGTATTATCATGTATTTCTTTGTGAAGCTTTTGCCACAGTCAGTGCAGAGAAATAGTTTTCCTCCTGAATGCATTCTCTGGTGTATGGTGAGTGTTTCACTGTCAATGAAGCTCTTTCCACACTCACTACATGTAAATGACTTCACTCTCATGTGAATGTTATGGTGCCTTGTCTGGTTTCCCTTCTCAGGGAAGCTTTTACCACACTCAGAACATTTAAATGGCTTCACTTCTGTGTGGATTCTCTGGTGCTGTATCATGTATTCCTTCAACCTGAAGCATTTGCCACACTCAGTACATGGAAATGGTTTTACTCCTCAATGGCTATTTATTTATTTGTTACACTTATACCCGGCGCTTTACCACTCATAGCAGGTTACATATTATAGTACATGTGAGATGAACAGGGGAAGGGGTAGTCTAGTAGCGCTATAGAAATGTTTAATAGTAGTAGTAGTATTGGCGGGAGAGAGGCGGGGGATAGAGTGGAATTAGTAGGGGATAGGATATGAGGTAGATGTGGGATAGGTAAGGTGAGGATACGGGCATTAATAGAGGACAAGGTATAAGGTAATATGGATTGTTGACTGATCTGTTTTTGTGTGGGAGGGCCCCAAGGTTAAGTCGGGTCATGGCTTTACTCCTGCATGGATTCTCTGGTGTATTGTGAGCTTTCTCTTCTGCCTGAAGCTTTTATTACACTCACTGCAGACAAACGGTTTCATTCCTGTGTGAATTCTCTGGTGTATTGTGAGGTCTTGCTTCTGCCTGAAGCTTTTATTAGACTCAGAGCAGATGAATGGTTTGATGCCTGTGTGGATTCTCTGGTGTTCTGTGAGGCTTGTTTTATGACTGAAGCTTTTATTAGACTCAGAGCAGATGAATGGTTTCATTCCTGTGTGAATTCTCTGGTGTGATGTGAGGTTTGTTTTCTGCCTGAACCTTTTATTACACTCAGAGCAGATGAATGGTTTCACTCCTGTGTGGATTCTCTGGTGTCTGGTGAGGCTTGTTTTCTGACTGAAGCTTTTATTACACTCAGTGCAGATGAATGGTTTCATTCCTGTGTGGATTTTCTGGTGTCTGGTGAGGCTTGTTTTATGACTAAAGCTTTTATTACACTCAGTGCAGATGAATGGTTTCATTCCTGTGTGGATTCTCTGGTGTATTGTGAGCTCTCCCTTCTGCCTGAAGCTTTTATTACACTCAGTGCAAATAAATGGTTTGATGCCTGTGTGGATTCTCTGGTGTTTTGTGAGGCTTGTTTTCCGACTGAAGCTTTTATTACACTCACTGCAGATAAACGGTTTCATTCCTGTGTGGATTTTCTGGTGTTTTGTGAGGTGTCCCTTCTGACTGAAGCTTTTATTACACTCACTGCAGATGAATGGTTTCATTCCTGTGTGAATTCTCTGGTGTGATGTGAGGTTTATTTTCTGCCTGAACCTTTTATTACACTCACTGCAGATGAACGGTTTCATTCCTGTGTGGATTCTCTGGTGTTTTGTGAGGCTTGTTTTCTGACTGAAGCTTTTATTACACTCAGTGCAGATGAATGGTTTCCTTCCTGTGTGGATTCTCTGGTGTATTGTGAGGTGTCCCTTCTGACTGAACCTTTTATTACACTCACTGCAGATGAACGGTTTCATTCCTGTGTGGATTCTCTGGTGTTTTGTGAGGCTTGTTTTCTGACTGAAGCTTTTGTTACACTCACTGCAGATGAATGGTTTCATTCCTGTGTGGATTCTCTGGTGGTTTGTGAGGCTTAATTTATAAGTGAAGCTTTTATTACACTCAGTGCAGATGAATGGTTTAATTCCTGTGTGGATTCTCTGGTGTTCTGTGAGGCTTTGTTTATGAGTGAAGCTTTTATTACACTCAGTGCAGATGAATGGTTTCACTCCTGTGTGGATTCTCTGGTGTTGTGTGAGGTGTCCCTTCTGACTAAAGCTTTTATTACATTCAGTGCAGATGAATGGTTTCACTCCTGTGTGGATTCTCTGGTGTTGTGTGAGGTCTCCCTTCTGCCTGAAGCTTTTATTACACTCAGAGCAGATGAATGGTTTCACTCCTGTGTGGATTCTCTGGTGTTGTGTGAGGCTTGTTTTATAAGTGAAGCTTTTATTACACTCAGAGCAGATGAATGGTTTCACTCCTGTGTGGCTTCTCTGGTGTATTGTGAGGTGTCCCTTCCAACTGAAGCTTTTATTACACTCAGTGCAGATGAACGGTTTCATTCCTGTGTGGATTATCTGGTGTTCTGTGAGGCTTTTTTTATAAGTGAAGCTTTTATTACACTCAGAGCAGATGAATGGTTTCACTCCTGTGTGGCTTCTCTGGTGTATTGTGAGGTGTCCCTTCAGACTGAAGCTTTTATTACACTCAGAGCAGATGAATGGTTTCACTCCTGTGTGGCTTCTCTGGTGTTCTGTGAGGCTTGTTTTATAAGTGAAGCTTTTATTACATTCAGTGCAGATGAATGGTTTCACTCCTGTGTGGATTCTCTGGTGTTGTGTGAGGTTTCCCTTCTGCCTGAAGCTTTTATTACACTCAGAGCACATGAATGGTTTCACTCCTGTGTGGATTCTCTGGTGTTGTGTGAGGTCTCCCTTCTGCCTGAAGCTTTTATTACACTCAGTGCAGGTGAATGGTTTCATTCCTGTGTGGATTCTCTGGTGTTCTCTGAGGCTTGTTTTCTGACTGAAGCTTTTATTACACCCAGTGCAAATAAATGGTTTGATGCCTTTGTGGATTCTCTGGTGTATTGTAAGGCTTGATTTATGAGTGAAGCTTTTATTACACTCAGTACAGATGAATGGTTTCATTCCTGTATGGATTCTCTGGTGTGTGCGGTGTCCCTTCCGACTGAAGCTTTTATTACACTCAGTACAGTTAAGTGGTTTCATTCCTTTGTGGTTTCTCTTGTGCATTGGGAGGTTTCTTTTCCAGCAACCACTTGTACCACTGTCAGCAGAAGTACACAAGCTCTCATTTTTCTGAATTTTCTGGTACTTTGAGAGGTCTGTCTTTCTGTAAACGACTTTTTCAGATTTAGTCATTGATTCTTCAACAGTCTGAGCTGTTTTATGATCTGTTAATTCTTCTCTATGGCTGAATTTTTTCTTACATTCAGCACTTGAAACTAGTATCTCTTCTGGCTGGAATTTTGCATTTCTTATGACATTTTCTTCCTCACTGAAGCTTTTGCCACGACTAGAACATGCAGATAATCCCTCATCAGTGTCATTTTTCTGGTGTTTTGTAACGTTTCCTTTATTGATAAAGGTTTTCTCATCTACTGTCGTTGTACACACTCTAGTTTCTTTATTATTGTTCTCATGTTTCTCTTTCTTCCTACTGAAATCTTTCCCACACTCAGAACCTATACAGTGGGTCTCTCTTATGCATGTTTTCTGCTGTTGCTGTAGTTCTCTCTTTTGACTGAAGGTTTTCCCACAGTCCGTACCTGTATATGGTCTCTCTTCAGTATCGGATCTCTGATGTGATTTCAGAGTTAAATGATCATTAAGGAATATCTCACATCCATCACACAAACATTTCTGAACTCTCATTGGGTTTGTCTGTTCTTCCACTGTTTGTGTGATATTACTGGTACAATGTTCACCTCCTGTTGAAGGTTTTTGTTTATTTTGATTTTTTCCCTTTTCTCCCCAGTCAGAACAGGACGAAGTCTCTTCTTTCTCTCTTTCTGATAACATCTTTTCCTCTTCAGGCTTCTCACTGAGCTTCCATTTATGTGTCTCTGCATTACTGTTCTTAGGGTCATCTTTTTCTAAGTAAATAAAAAAAGAGCATTGTATAGTACGGTAGGAGAACAGCAGTTTAACGAGTTCAATAAAAAATCTGTATCTTTAAATTGTAAATTTTCCACCCCCTCCCTGTTGGGAATACATTTCCAAGCTAATCACTACCAGGGATGAATACAGAATATATGATATCGTTTAGCCCTATAACTGCTCTTTATCAGACAGGCTGCAAGATGCAAGGCTAAACCTTCAGGGTACTTGTTCCCCAGATAAACTAATTTGGGCGTTACCTTATCCTGAAGTTCAGAGGAAGAGATTCACCATTAGCCAATCATACATTTGTTACAGAAGGTAAAATTATGTCTTACCTGACAATTTTCTTTCCTTTAACGCAGCAGATGAATCCAGGAACTAGTGGGTTAAGTCCGCCTACCAGCAGGTGGAGCACTGGCGTAGGAAGGGGGGACAGTCCTCCCCGAGTGCACGTCGCTGGGAGCTGCATCGGCTCCGCTGGTTCCCTGCTGTCCTGGAACAGGGAACCAGCGGAGCCGACGCAGCTCCCAGCGATGTCCACTCGGGGCGGACCGGCCCTCCCGCCCCCCTTTCCTACGCCACTGGTAAGAATGCACTCTGGGGGGGAGGGTCGATGTGCCGAGGGGGCTCCTTCCTCAATATGTCATTCGTAGGCATTTGCCAAGGCCAAAAATATGAAACCAATAATAACCAGAAACCATCCTCACTATGAAAAACAGAGAACCAAATAAGAACTTCGAAATAACTGCAACTTAATCTAGAAATTGGAATCCTTTCCGTGTTCCCATATCTGTCTGAACTCTGCAAAAGAGAATCCAGAAGGAAAAAATAGCCACATTGTGCGGAAAATGAAAAAAACGTCGGCTGAACTAGGGAGGAATCCTGGATTCATCTGCTGCGTTAAAGGAAAGAAAATTATCAGGTAAGATATAATTTTACCTTCCTTGTCACTCACAGCAGATGGAATCCAGGAACTAGTGGGATGTACCAAAGCATTCCTTAAGTAGGGTGGGAAGCTGACGCTCCGCTCCCTGCGCCAACACTCCCCCCCCCCCCCCCAAAAAAAAAAAAAAACTCACATCCTACCGAGCCAGACACATCTAGCCTGTAATGCTTCACAAAAGTATGACGGGACGCTGTTGAGAATTGGGGGGTCCCTAGCCCCCCCCCCAAGAAGGTTAGAGTGACCTTAAATCTGACTCCATCTCTAAATAGCACTAGTACTGGGGCAATCAGGGAGTTGTGCAGTTCTAAAAGGAATTGCCACTGAGAGAGACGTTAGATCTAAGGGACCCGCATTAGTCCGCCTCTCAGCACTGGCAAGGAATAGATACCAGCCTTATGACAAACTGGATTTAGGTTACAAGTTATACAATGCCGCGAATGATAGCCTGATATAGCAAAAGCATTTATACTTACAGCCTTTGAACATTAAGTGAAGCACACAAATCATCATTTGGAATGAGGAGTTTTTTTGCCAAGGTATAAGTCAAATCAGTGATTGACAATAGGCACGTACAATCAATTAATTATAGGAATATAATAAGCTGCAAACAGGTGTTAATTATTTGCTAATCTTTTATAATTTCTTTTACCAATTAGAGGTTTTACAAGGGAAAGCAATTAGGTAATTTGTCAATTCTGCTGGACACATTGGTTTCCCTTGGAGAGAGAGTGGCAACCCTTTTCTCTCTCTAGCTTAAACCAGGAAAAACCCTGATTTTTATAGGTGCCCTCAGGATATGGGTAATATGACAGTAGATATACCTGATTGGATCTATGCTAATGTCATGGTTGTCACTGATTGGCTCATGCTAATGAGTAGCTTCTATCTTGCTACGCCTTTCCTTTCTCACACCAGCTGACCACAATCCTGCTCACAGGAAAGTCTCCCTCCTCTCTTGAACAGCTAGTTCCCTATTTTCTTTGCACCTGGCATGACTCACTCATTTCTCAACTTGTTTTTCTAACTTACATTAGAGAAAATTCCACTTTGTAACAGATACGGCTTCCATTTTGTGTTGAAATCCTCCATTTTGTTTCCATATCTATTAACTTTTCCTAATTTAGCTTATTTAGGCCTCAATCCGGGCTACAAACTAGGCCATACTTTTCCATTAAGCTCCCAGTTATGTCAGCCATCAGATTTCTGACTCAGCCAAGGTCTGTAACAGCCTGAGCTCTATGACTGGGCCCGCCACCATTCCGGTGGGGGGTCTCTGGCTGTACCATAATTATACAACGCCCAAATAGACACCCAACAAATCTCTTCCAGAGATAAGGCCTCCGCCTCCGCCCACGAAGCCACCTGTGCCTGAGTAGAATGCGCCTTCAGGGACACTGGAGACGCCCGCCCTTGTACCAGATACGTGAGCAACGGAAGCCTTAAAAGCTGCCTCACCTCTTTTCGATCCCGACAAGAGCACAAAGAGATGATCCGAGCGTCGAAACTTGTTAGAGATCACAAGTACTGAAACAAGGTTCTCCGCACGTCCAGTAAAAGTAGCGAGGCAAACGCTCCCGGATAATCCTCTCTTCAAAAAGACGTAAGATAAACCGCCCGATTGACATGGAAAGCCAAAACCACTTTAGGTAGAAACGACGGCACCGTCTGGATCGACACCCCTGCTTCAGAAAACTGCAAAAAAGAATCTCTGGAAGACAACCTGAATTTCATCAATCCTCCTAGCCGAAGCAATGGCCACCAAAAACACTGTCTTAAGTGTTAGATCCTTCTCAGAAATCTTATTCAACGGCTCAAACAGAGGGGCCTGGAGGGCTCGCAGTACCACATTCAAATGCTACGCTGGGCACGGCTGCCGCAGAGGAGGCTGAAGCCGAAAAGCCCCGCGTAGGAAACGAACCACATCAGAACGAGCTGCTAAAGAGGAACCGTCCAGTTTGCCCCTAAAACAAGCTAGCACGGCCACCTGCACTCGAAGGGAATTATATGCCGATCCCTTTTGAGGACTATCCTGAAGGAACTCCAGAATAACTGGAATGTCCGCCCAAAAAGGCGATTCAGCACGCAAAGCACACCACGTTGCGAACGCTTCCCATACTTGCGCGTACACTGCTGAAGTAGACTGCTTCTGTGCCCCCAAAAGAGTGGCAATGACTGGTCCTGAAAATCCCTTCTTCCTCAGCTGACGCCTCTCAGTAGCCAGGCCGTAAGACCAAAGCAGGAGGGATTTTCCATCTGAACTGGCCCTTGATGCAGCAGATCGGGAGTCACCGGAAGTCGCAATGGTGGCTCTGAGAGTGCTCGAACGAGATCCGCATACCACCGCCGTCGGGGCCAGTCTGGAGCCCCTAGAACGACTGGCCCCCGATGCCACCCTATGTGGCAAAGAACTCTCCCTATCAGAGGCCACAGAGGAAAAACATACAGCAGCTGCTGTTCCGGCCATGGCTGGAGAAGAGCATCCAATCCTGCGGATCCTGGCTGCCGTTTGCGACTGAAGAACTGGGGAACTTTGGCATTGCAAGCCATGGCCATGAGATCCATTACTGGTCTTCCCCAATGTTGACAGATCAGCCGAAAAGCCGAGTCCGACAGCGTCCATTCCGCTGCATCCAAAAGAGTCCGGCTGAGAAAATCCGCTTGAACATTGTCTTGACCCACAATGTGCGCTGCCGACAGACTCTGAACATGCGCTTCCGCCCATACTAGAAGACGAGATGCTTCCACTGCCAAGGGAAGACTGCGAGTGCTCCCCTGCCGATTCATGTAGGCCACCCTCGTGGTGTTGTCCAAGAATACACGAACCACCTGCCCCTGCAGAAGATCCAGAAAACTTTGCAGCGCATTCACGACTGCTCGCAACTCCACACGATTTATCGGCCAAGTCGCTTCGAGAGGGGTCCACGATCCCTGGGCTACTCGATGAAGACAATGGGCTCCCCAGCCCGCAAGGCTGGCATCCATCACGACTACCACCCAATTGGGAGCTGCCAGAGAAACACCCTTCTGCAAATTGGCTGATCAGAGCCACCATACGAGACTGTCCCTGGCCCGGCTCGACCAAGGAAGGCGTCGTTGATAATCCAGCGACGTCGGCGACCATCTGCTCAAAAGGAAATTCTGAAGAGGCCGCATGTGAGCCCTTGCCCATGGAATGACGTCCAAGGTCTCCATCATGGAACCGAGGAGCTGAACATAGTCACACACTCGGGGAGCGCAACAACTCAATAAGGTCCGTACCTAAGAAAGCAATTTGATCCTTCGCCCCTCTGGGAGAAATCCCCAGGATAAATACAGAGAACCTGTTGTTTTAATCACTATGCACTAATCACGGGAGCTCTGGAGGCACTGCAGACCGAGCACTCGCCGACAAACAGCTAAGATAAGTGTCATCAGTATAACACCTTTGTTTTCCCTGGCAGGAAATGTTTAATGCTGTGAGAATTGGAAGGCAGGGAGGGCGTGTGCCATGATGTGAGACTGCTGCAGTTCCAATCCAGAGACATTTGGTTTAAAAGACACTACAGCACTACTGAGCACTACAATTTAAAAATAACAAAAAAAGGTTTTTTTAGCTGGGTTATATATTGTCTAGTCTGGTGGAATTGTTGGAAACTGTTGATTTACCCACACCAGGTTGATTTCATTGAAACCCTTACATTTCTATTGAATTTTAATTGCCAAACCTTAGACCATTCTTCTAGCTTCCTCAGATCGTTTTTCATGTTCTCCACTCCCTCCGGGGTGTCCACTCTGTTACAGATCTTAGTATCATCCGCAAATAGGCAAACTTTACCTTCTAACCCTTCGGCAAGGTCACTCACAAATATATTGAACAGAATCGGCCCCAGCACCGATCCTTGAGGCACTCTACTACTCACCTTTCCCTCCTCCGAGCGAACTCCATTCACCACCACCCTCTGGCGTCTGTCCGTCAACCAGTTCCTAATCCAGTTCACCACTTCGGATCCTATCTTCAGCCCCTCCAGTTTATTTAAAAGCCTTCTGTGGGGAACTGTGTCAAAAGCTTTGCTGAAATCTAAGTGGATTATGTCTATAGCTTGTCCCTGATTCAATTCTCCTGTCACCCAAAGAACTCAATGAGATTCGTTTGGCACAATTTCCCTTTGGTAAAACCATGTTGTCTCGGATCTTGCAACTTGTTGGCTTCTAGGAAATTCACTATCCTTTCCTTCAGCATGGCTTCCATTACTTTTCCAATAACCGAAGTGAGGCTTACCGGCCTGTAGTTTCCAGCTTCTTCCCTATCACCACTCTTGTGAAGAGGGACCACCTCCGCCGTTCTCCAATCCCTTGGAACCTCTCCCGTCTGCAAGGATATATTAAACAAATCTTTAAGAGGACCCACCAGAATCTCTCTGAGCTCCCTCAATATCCTGGGGTGGATCCCGTCCGGTCCTATGGCTTTGTCCACCTTTAGGTTTCCTAGTTGTTCATACACACTCTCTTCCATGAACGGTGCTAAATCCACTCCACTCTCACATGTACTTTTGTCAGTCCATCTTGGTCCTTCTCCAGGATTTTCTTCTGTGAAAACAGAACAAAAGTATCTATTTAGCAAATTTGCTTTTTGTTCATCACTATCTACATAGCGGTTCGCAGTATCTTTTAGACTCACAATTCCCTTTTTAGTCATTCTCCTTTCACTAATATACCTGAAGAAATTTTTGTAACCCCTCCTTACATTTCTAGCCATTTGTTCTTCCACTTGCGCTTTCGCCAGACGTATCTCTCTCTCGGCTTCTTTCAGTTTCATCCGGTATTCCTCCCCGTGTTCCTGTTCTTGAGTTTTTGTGTATTTCTGGAACGCCAACTCTTTAGCCTTTATTTTCTCAGACACTTGTTTGGAGAACCATATCGGTTTCCTTTTTCTCTTGCTTTTATTTACTTTCCTTACATAAAGGTTCGAGGCCCTATTTATAGCTTCTTTCAGCCTGGACCACTGTCCTTCCACTTCTTGTACTTCCTCCCAGCCCATCAGCTCCTTCCTCAGGTATTCCCCCATTTTAGTAAAGTCAGCACGCTTGAAATCCAGTCTCACTAACACAGACTGCTCAATAATTACCGTGGATTCTTTTAGATTGTTTTTCAACCCTGTCTTGAACGACCAGTGCACTCGGGGTCTGTATTGTTGATTAGAAGTAATTCTGTTTAAAAATGACTGTTTAAGAGTTACCTTAAAGGATTGCTGTTCAACCCTGCTTTTGACCGATAATACACTCTGAAATCTTGTCTTTGACCGAAAGTAAATATAAAAAACAAGTTGGGATGCAGAAGATAAGACACAGCTCTAACTAATTTGGTATGCAAAGGGGAGGATGGTTCTTGCTTTCCAGCTCTAGCCTGGCCACTTGGGAGTTGGAAGGCATGTGACCATGTTCCCACAGTAAGTATTCTGTAATTTTCCTTAGCTGTAATTTTCCATAGCTCTGAACATGAGCTCAGAGCCTAATAAAAAGGGAGGGCTTGTCAAGCAGAGTTGGGGTTCATCTGTGGGCGGACGTGTCATGCAGAAGGTTTGTTCCTGGTCAATGAGGAGACTGAGCTTTCGCCGCAACAGACCTCCTAGCTGATGAGATAAGGGCCTGAGCTTCCTGACCAGTGATGTTGTATGTATAGTGTATTATTGTTTCATTGCCTGGTCTAATAACTCTGCATTGTTTAGATGTAGAGACCAGTGATGTAATGATTGTTTATACATCTAATTATTGTGTGTATAGAGCTAATCATTGTAATGTGCTAACCATTGTATATATCTTAATCATTGTAGAAGTTAACTCCTCTAATAAAGGTTTTCATTTACTTATTACGAATCTAAAAGAATCCACTGTAATTATTGAGCAGTCTGTGTTAGGGAGACAGGCTGTAAATCCGTAGCATTACAATGCTGAGCTGGGCTAAGCTCCATCGAGTCTCCAACAGTGGCAGATCCCAAAAAGCAGATCTGTTTCTCATGATTCATTTTCCAGTGATGAGCAATGAAACCCCCAAGTCTATTTATGGGCTTTTCCTCCAGAAACTTTCAAACCTCTTTTGAATCCCTCTATATTAGCTGCTTTGACCACATCTTCCAGCAACTGAGTCCACAGTTTAATTATGCGTTGCTGGTAAATGGCAGACGATGTTTAATGTGAGCAAGTGCAAAGTGATGCATGTAGGAAAGAGGAACCCGAACTACAGCTACATAATGCAAGATTCCAAGTTAGGAGTCACCGACCAAGAAAGGGTTCTCGGCGTCGTTGTTGATGATACATTGAAATGCTCTGCTCAGTGTGTTGCGGCAGCTAAGAAAGCAAATAGAATGTTAGGTATTATTAGGAAAGGAATGTAAAACAAAAATAAAGACGTTATAATGCCTTTGTATCGGTCCATGGTGCGACCACACCTCAAATATTTTGTTAAATTCTGGACGCTGCATCTCAAAAAAGATATAGTGGAATTAGAAAAGATACAGAGAAGAGCGATGAAAATGAAAACGGATGGGACGACTTCCCTATGAGGAAAGGCTGAAGCGTCTAGGGCTCTTCAGCTTGGAGAAGAGATGGCTGAGGGGAGATATGATAGAGATCTATAAAATAATGATTGGAGTGGAACGGGTAGACGTGAATCA
Organism: Microcaecilia unicolor; assembly: GCF_901765095.1. Classification (NCBI taxonomy): domain Eukaryota; kingdom Metazoa; phylum Chordata; class Amphibia; order Gymnophiona; family Siphonopidae; genus Microcaecilia; species Microcaecilia unicolor. The sequence continues at coordinate 3,431,876 of NC_044031.1, forward strand.
TTTGTTTACTCTTTCCAAAAATACTAGGACTAGGGGGCAGCGATGAAGCTATAAAGTAGTAAATTTAATACGAATCTGATGTTTCTTCACTCAACGTGTAATTAAACTCTGGAATTCGTTGCCAGAGAACGTGTTTTAAAAAGGGTCTGGCCGGCTTCCTAAAGGTAAAGTCCATAGACCATTACTAAATTGGCATGGGAAAATCCACTGCTTATTTCTTGGAAAGCATCATAAAATGTATTAAGCTTTGCTGGGATCTTGCCAGGTATTTGTGACCTGGATTGGCCACTTTTAGACTGTAAGCTCCTTGGAGAGGGACTGTCCTTTATGTCAATTTATGTTAATCTGTACAGCGCTGCGTAACCCTAGTAGCGCTCTAGAAATGTTAAGTATTACGTATTTTGGAAACAGGATGCTGGGCTTGATGGACCTTTGGTCTGTCCCAGTGTGGCAATACTTATGTACAGTGGTGGAAATAAGTATTTGATCCCTTGCTGATTTTGTAAGTTTGCCCACTGACAAAGACATGAGCAGCCCATAATTGAAGGGTAGGTTATTGGTAACAGTGAGAGATAGCACATCACAAATTAAATCCGGAAAATCACATTGTGGAAAGTATATGAATTTATTTGCATTCTGCAGAGGGAAATAAGTATTTGATCCCCCACCAACCAGTAAGAGATCTGGCCCCTACAGACCAGGTAGATGCTCCAAATCAACTCGTTACCTGCATGACAGACAGCTGTCGGCAATGGTCACCTGTATGAAAGACACCTGTCCACAGACTCAGTGAATCAGTCAGACTCTAACCTCTACAAAATGGCCAAGAGCAAGGAGCTGTCTAAGGATGTCAGGGACAAGATCATACACCTGCACAAGGCTGGAATGGGCTACAAAACCATCAGTAAGACGCTGGGCGAGAAGGAGACAACTGTTGGTGCCATAGTAAGAAAATGGAAGAAGTACAAAATGACTGTCAATCGACAAAGATCTGGGGCTCCACGCAAAATCTCACCTCGTGGGGTATCCTTGATCATGAGGAAGGTTAGAAATCAGCCTACAACTACAAGGGGGGAACTTGTCAATGATCTCAAGGCAGCTGGGACCACTGTCACCACGAAAACCATTGGTAACACATTACGACATAACGGATTGCAATCCTGCAGTGCCCACAAGGTCCCCCTGCTCCGGAAGGCACATGTGACGGCCCGTCTGAAGTTTGCCAGTGAACACCTGGATGATGCCGAGAGTGATTGGGAGAAGGTGCTGTGGTCAGATGAGACAAAAATTGAGCTCTTTGGCATGAACTCAACTCGCTGTGTTTGGAGGAAGAGAAATGCTGCCTATGACCCAAAGAACACCGTCCCCACTGTCAAGCATGGAGGTGGAAATGTTATGTTTTGGGGGTGTTTCTCTGCTAAGGGCACAGGACTACTTCACCGCATCAATGGGAGAATGGATGGGGCCATGTACCGTACAATTCTGAGTGACAACCTCCTTCCCTCCGCCAGGGCCTTAAAAATGGGTCGTGGCTGGGTCTTCCAGCACGACAATGACCCAAAACATACAGCCAAGGCAACAAAGGAGTGGCTCAGGAAGAAGCACATTAGGGTCATGGAGTGGCCTAGCCAGTCACCAGACCTTAATCCCATTGAAAACTTATGGAGGGAGCTGAAGCTGCGAGTTGCCAAGCGACAGCCCAGAACTCTTAATGATTTAGAGATGATCAGCAAAGAGGAGTGGACCAAAATTCCTCCTGACATGTGTGCAAACCTCATCATCAACTACAGAAGACGTCTGACCGCTGTGCTTGCCAACAAGGGTTTTGCCACCAAGTATTAGGTCTTGTTTGCCAGAGGGATTAAATACTTATTTCCCTCTGCAGAATGCAAATAAATTCATATACTTTCCACAATGTGATTTTCCGGATTTAATTTGTGATGTGCTATCTCTCACTGTTACTAATAACCTACCCTTCAATTATGGGCTGCTCATGTCTTTGTCAGTGGGCAAACTTACAAAATCAGCAAGGGATCAAATACTTATTTCCACCACTGTACGTTCTCTTAGGCTGCTGCAGCTGGAATTATGATGTTGTGGTTGTCCGTCTGAGTAAGTGGAACAGACGTTTCAGCCAACATGCTGTGGCGTTCTTCATGGTGGCTGAAATGTCGGTTCTTACTCAAACGCGGCAAGACCCAGATAACTACAATAATAAACCTTTCAACGATTTTTCAATCTGCTGTTCTTTACTTGTTTTTCAACTGAAACCAATGACAACAACAAAGGCAGAGATAAGAAACAGACAATGCATCTAACTGTTCCTAAACCAATAAAGCTACTAGATTTGGCTCCGATAGCCCCCTACAGTATAAGATGAAACAACCACTGACCCAGCAAAGCCTCAACCTCCCCTTCCCCTCCCCAAACATAGAATCATGATGGCAGACAAGGGCCAAATGGCCCATCCAGTCTGCCTTTCCTGAGAAACCACTAACTCCTCCTTTTCCTAACAGATCCCACGTGCCTGTCCCATGCTTTCTTAAATTGACAGTCTTCGTTGCCACGACCTCCACCAGTAGGCCATTCCACGCCTCCACCACCCTTTCCATGAACGAATACTTTCGTAGATTCCTCCTAAGCCTCATTCCAGAGTTTTCCTTTATTTGAAAAAAGCTCGCCGCCTCCTATATATCGACGACACTGTCACGGTTGTGCCCAGGTTCCTTGCTCTCAATCACCTCGCCCCCCGGTGGTTAGACCTGGTGGCTGCTGTGAACTGATGGCTTGCCGTTTCCCATGTTCCAGAAGATATGCTGGTCCGGTCCGGATCTTCCAGCCTTCCAGATTGTTTTGGGAGTTTTTTGGAACTAAGCAGTACCCGTACCTGGTGAACTCCCTTGTATGCTGCCTTTATTAATCACCTGGGAAGTTCTCTAGTTTGCCTCCCGAGAAGTCCAGGGAAGACTTAAGGGAGAGGTACTGTCACGGGAGTTTCCTTTGGTGAGAGTTAGTTGCAGTGCTGCTGTGCTATTTCCTGATTGTGGCTTTGACCCTGCTTGTCTCCTGATTTATTCTGCTGCTTGCTGCCTGCCTGGAACCCCAGTGTGTTTTCTGGAAGTGACCTGCTGTTTGCCGGCTGCTGTTTCCTGTAGTTCTGCCTTCCTGCCCTGTCCGGTAAGTCCTGCTGGCCACCTGCACCCAGGGGCTCAATTCCTGAGGAATGGCGGTCAAATGCAGGTGAAGTTTGGGCTGAATTCCTGTCCTGCTTGCTCCAGCTTGAGTTGCCTCGACTGCATTCTCCGCCTGGTAGTTACAGTTCTGGGTTTGCTGGTACGTCTGTTCTGCCTTGTCTGTGTTTGTGTGATTCTCCTGCCGCCACTTGGCAGTGGCCCAAGGGCTCATTAACCCCAAGGTTCCACAAGAAACGTGACACACTGAGGTATTTAAACATCTCTATCATATCCCCTCTCTCCCGCCTCCCTTCCAGCGTAGACATGTTGAGGTTCATAAGCCTGTCTCTCTATGTTTTATGACGGAGACCGCTTACTCCATCCTGTTTAAATCCTTCTGTAGGGGTGGTCTCCAGAATTGCAGCCCTCTCCTTATGCACCCAAGCATCCTTCTGGCTTTGACTGTCACCTTTTCTACCTGTTTGGCTACCTTAAGGTCATCAGACACAATCACCCCCAAGTCCCGCCGAGTGACAAATTGTGAAAAACAAAGTATATGATACCCTAAGAATGCCAGAGTCATAGTTATTGAAGGTTTTACAGATAGGAATCTAAACAATACTCCAATGAAAACAGAAGAATCTTAGAAACAGGTCCACCCCAGGTACTAATGTCATCTCGCCATCACTCATTATCAGTCACACCGGCATCCTGTAGTGAGACTCACCCACTGCCCGTCACTCCTTAATGTGCCTGAGATTTTAAGAATAACGGGAAACCCTTACCTAGAGACATCAGGATCTCATAGTTGTCCTTCATCACCTCCCTCCAAAGCTCCTTCTGCTCCTCATCTAAATACTCCCACTCCTCCTGGGAGAAAGAGACAGAGACGTCCTCAAATGTCACCCGCATCTGAAACACAAACCAGAAACACAGTCAGGGACACAGGGAGGTGCTCAGAATGCATTAGATTTCAGCTCCTGCCTTTGTTTTTGGGGTTGTAACTGTGCAGATGTTTTAAAAATTCAGCTTTATCTATCTTTTTGTGTATTCCCCCGGCATTAAGACCCACCTCTTCTGTTCTGTTCTCCAGGCCTGACTCCGCCTAAGCCTAAGCCTAAGCCATCTCCCAGTTCAGGCTTGATTACCCCATCCCCTCAGTAATCTCAGTCTCCAACTAGTATGAACCCCTATGAAGGCTGACCCCCCTCCCACCCAGCAGTTTTCTCTTCCCCAACCTTTATTTCTTTTTTTACTCATTCCAAGAATCCCACCTCCCCATAGCCATCCCAACCACCACCACATATACAGTCTTCCCACAGCTCTAGCGGCCCTTCCCTACCCCTCTATCTTCAGTTGGAGGAGAGAGATGGCCTCCTCTGGGATGCACTGGGCTTCACACTGCACCGATGGAAGAGGAGGGAGACCACCTTTTCGCAACCCAGACTTGTCATACAAGTGCGGGAAGATTGTCTACCCCATGATCAGAGAGAATTGACTGCTTAAATTTGCAAGCAATTATCTCTGATCAGAGGTCCAGTAAAGCCCCCTGCTCTTCCACCACTATTTTCAGAGCGCTGTTTGGAACAGCACGGGGCTTTTGATCATCTGCCCATTTGTGAATATTGCCAATACATATCACCAGCTGTCTCCCTCCCTCACTCCTCCCGTCCTATGGAATCCTCAAAATTCAGCCACGTTTCACCCCTGACGGCCCCAGCTTTTCCTCTTTGTCCCTCCTGCAGCACCCCCTCCTCAGCTTGCCCTTTTCATCTCCTCTCTCTCGCTCTCCTCACTCCCCAATCTCTCCTTCCACCCCTAGTATGCACCTGCCCTCTCGCTGAGGATTCTAGGTCAGTTCTGCCTGGACAGTTCCCACCGGATCGTTCCCACCCACCAATTCCCATGTGGACAATTCCCATCCATAACTCAAAAAATACAAAACACATAAGGCAAGTAATCTCCCTCTCTTTTCCCCTTCCAGACATGCAGTTCATGAGGGGGGGGGGGGGGGACAAATGCCCCCCCACCCCCAGAACTAGGTTTCAACCTCTTTCATGTTTAATTATAAGACATAAACATCGCCACACTGGAACAGACCAAAGGTCCATCTAGCCCAGCACCCTGTCACCCAGGTCACAATCACCAGACAAAACCCATGGAGCAAAGCATTCTGTACTGCTTGTCCCAGGAACAGTGGCCCCCTCCCCATGTCCATTCAATAACATTCTATGGCCTTTTCCTTCAGGAAGCCGTCCAAACCTTTCTTAAACTCTGCTAAGATAACCGCCTTAACCACATTCTCCGGCAATGAATTTCAGAGTCGAAGTACGCGCTGAGTAAAGAAAAATTTTCTCTTATTTGTTTAAAACTTACTGCACTCTAGCCTCATTGCATGCCCCCTTGTCCTAGTATTTTTAGAAAGCGTAAACAGACGCTCCATACCTATCTTTTCCACTCCACTCACTATTTTATATACCTCTATCATATCACCTCTCAGCCGCCTTTTCTCCAAGCTGAAGAGACCCAGCCGCTTTAGCCTTTCCTCATAGGAAAGTCGTCCCATCCCCTCAATCATCTTCATCGCCCTACTCTGCACCTTTTCTAATTCCACTATATCTTTTTTGAGGTGTGGCGACCAGAAGGTAAAATTATGTATCATACCTGATCATTTTCTTTCCATTAATCATAGCTGATCAATCCATAGACTGGTGGGTTGTGTCCATCTACCAGCAGGTGGAGATAGAGAGCAATCTTTTACCTCCCTATATGTGGTCATGTGCTGCCGGAAACTCCTCAGTATGTCGATATCAAAGCTCCATCCGCAGGACTCAGCACTTTGAGAATTACACCCAGAAAGGGACACTCTGCCCAGCTCACCACCGCAGAAGCGGGGGAGGGGAATCAACCCAGCTCACCACCGCCAAAATGGGGGAGGGGAAACCACGCCTGCCGACGCGGGGGGCCTGGCTTATCCTGCTACCGCAACCGTGGGAGGAGCTGGCTTACCCTAACACCACCGAAGCGGGAGGGATACAAAGCTACCCTACTGCCGCACGAAGTGGGAGGGAGCGCTGGCATAATTTAGTTATCAATCCAGCCACCGTCGAAATGGGGGGAGAGGAAGCAGCAGCTCACTCTAACACAAAATCGTCTCAACTCGATGAAACTCCAATTGGAAGAACTTGAACCCGAAGTCCTTCTGAACAGGAACTGAAAACTAAACTTGAACCTGAAATAGAACCAGAACAAAAAACAATACAGATATCTGGGAGGGGCTTTGGATTGATATGCTATGATTAATGGAAAGAAAATTATCAGGTATGATACATAATTTTACCTTCCATATCATCAAGCTGATCAATCCATAGACTGGTGGGATGTACCGAAGCAGTACTCACCCAGGGCGGGACATGGAAATCCCTGAATGTAACACTGAAGCTCCAAACTGGGCCTTGGCCCGAGCAGCCACATCCAAGCGGTAATGTCGTGAGAAGATATGAACAGACGCCCACGATGCCGCTCTGCATATCTCTTCCAAGGAGACGGATCTGGACTCTGCCATCGAGGCCGCCTGTGCTCTAGTAGAGTGCGCCTTCAGCCGAATAGGCGGAATCTCCCCTGCAGCCACATAAGCTGCCGCAATCGTCTCCTTGACCCAACGTGCCACAGTAGGCTTAGATGCCTGCAGACCCTTACGAGGGCCTGCAAACAGCACGAACAGGTGATCCAACTTCCGGAAAAACATTGTTCACTTCCAAGTATCTGATGATGACTCGTCTAACATCCAGACATTTGAGAGCAGGGTACTCCTCTGGGTAATCCTCCCTATGAAAGGAGGGTAGATAAAGCTGCTGATTCACATGGAAGCGAGAAACAATCTTGGGCAGGAAGGAAGGCACTGGGCGAATCGACACTCCTGCCTCAGTGAACCGCAGGAATGGCTCTCGGCACGAGAGTGCCTGGAGCTCGGAGACTCTTCTGGCTGAAGTGATAGCCACCAAAAAGACCGCTTTCAAAGTCAGGTGCTTCAGCGATGCCCTCGACAAGGGCTCAAAGGGCGGCTTCTGCAAGGCCCGCAGCACCAGGTTGAGATTCCATGTAGGCACTATCGAGTGCAGAGGAGGGCGCAGGTGATTAACTCCTTTGAGAGAGCGCACCACATCTGGATGCGAAGTCAGGGAACCACCCTCCAGACAGCCCCTGAAGCAAGCTAGAGCCGCCACCTGGACTTTCAGCGAATTGAGCGACAGGCCTTTCTCCAGACCCTCTTGCAGGAAAGCCAACACTGAAGATATTGGAGCAGTGAAGGGCGATAGAGAGCCTGCCTCGCACCACGATGCAAAAGTACGCCAGACCCTGGCATAAGAAGTAGAAGTAGAGCGCTTCCTCGCTCTCAGCATAGTGGCAATGACCTTGTCTGAGAAGCCCTTCTTCCTCAGCCGCTTCCGCTCAAGAGCCAGGCCATAAGACCAAAGGGGGAGGGATCCTCCATCACCACGGGATCCTGATGCAAGAGGCCCTGCTCCACTGGCAGCCTCAGAGGGCCGTCCACTGAGAGCCTGATTAAGTCCGCATACCAGGGACGACTGGGCCAATCCGGACCCACCAGGATCACCCGGCCCGGATGCTTTGCAACCCGGCCTAGAACTCTGCCCATCATGGGCCAGGGCGGGAACACGTAGAGAAGCTCCCGGGCCGGCCACTGCTGGAGAAGAGCATCGACTCCCAGAGATCAAGGGTCCCGTCCTCTGCTATTACGGAGTGGAGAGTCTCCATCCGGGTGTGCCGTATTTTCAAGGCCCGATTGACTCCCTTGAGGTCGAGAATAGGCCAAGCAGAACCTCCCTTCTTTGGCACCACAAAGTAAATGGAGTAACGTCCCTTGCCAAGTTGATCTACTGGCACTGGGACCACCGCGCCCAGGCAGATCAGGTTGTCCAAAGTCTGCTGCACCGCCGCTGATTTGACTGGAGACTAGCAGGGAGAGTTCACAAACCCGTCTCTCAAGGGCCGGCAGAACTCCAACTTGTAGCCGTCTCTGATGACTTCCAGAACCCAAGCGTCTGAAGTTACCCTGGTCCACTCTCCCAGAAATGAGGATAGCCGTCCTCCTATCTGCTCTGGGCCATGGACCAGGGCCCCGTCATTGGGTATGAGACCCTGGGGGAGGGCCGGAGGACGAACCTCCGGGATGGCGGTCCCTGCGAAAGGAATGCTGCTTGAGGGAGAAGTTCTGCTTGAAGGAAGAGGAGGCAAAGGAGGTCGACTTGCCCGAGCGATACAGACGGGCTTCCTGAAATCGGCCCTTGGAGAAGCCAGGGCGAGCACTGCTGGCCCGTGCCCTGACCTCCAGCAACCTCTTGCCCTTAGACGTGCCGAGCTCCGTTACGATCTTGTCCAGCTCATCCCTAAAGAGCAGCTTGCCTTTAAAAGGCAACTTGGCTAGGAGAGATTTTGAGGCATGGTCAGCCGACCAGTGCTTAAGCCAGAGCCACCGCCGGGCAGAGACTGACTGAGCCATACCTTTAGCTGAGGCTCTCAAGACATCATACAGCAAGTCTGCCAAGTAGGCCAAGCCCGACTTCAGGGCCGGCCAGTCCACCCTCAAGGAAGAATCCGAGGGGGAAGCCCGCTGCAAAACAGTCAGGCACGCCCTTGCCACATAGGAGCCGCAAACCGAGGCTTTCAAACTCAGGGCGGCCGCCTCAAAGGCCAACCTTAAGGCCGCATCCAATCTCCTGTCCTGAGCGCCGTTTTCTTAGTCACCGCAGTGATTAAAGAGTCCACTGTAGGCCAGAGAAAGGCTTCCCGTTACCCCTCAGGTAGAGGATACAGACGGGACATAGCCCTGGCTACTTTAAGGCTCGCTTCAGGGGAATCCCATTGAGCCGAAATTAAAGTCTGCATGGCTTCATGAACGTGGAAGGTTCTAGGTGGGCGCTTAGTTCCCAGCATAATGGCTGAGCCCGCTGAGGCTGAAAGAGGGCCTTCCTCCAGGGAGGAAATTTTCAAAATGCTCACGGCCTGCACTAACAGGTTGGGCAAATCCTCTGAGCGAAAAAGCCGCACTGCAGAGGGGTCATTTGCTCCATCCGAGCGAGGATCAGTCTCCTCCAAAGAATCCCCTAAGGACCTTTGGGAGAACTCAGATACGCTGCCCTCATCCACATCCGAGGAGACAGAGTCCCCTAGGGCCTGGAAATCAACCCGAGGGCGTTTGGACATAGAAGCCTCATCACCCTTATCAGACAGGGGAGCAGAGGCAGCGTTTTGCATAAGAAAAGCCTGATGCAGCAGCAAAATGAACCCAGGGGAGAAACCCCTCACCTGCACCTCTGATCCCAAGCCTCATCACCCTTATCAGACAGGGGAGCAGGGGCAGCGTTTTGCATAAGAAAAGCCTGATGCAGCAGCAAAATGAACTCAGGGGAGAAACCCCCCACCTGCCCCTCTGATCCCATTCCCACTCACCTACTTAACACTATCTCCCCCACTGTCATCCCTTTTATCCGTCATATCCTCAATCTTTCGCTTTCCACTGCAATTGTTCCTGATGCCTTCAAACATGCCATAGTCACACCGCTTCTTAAAAAACCTTCAATGGACCCTACCTGCCCCTCTAGCTATCGGCCCATCTCCCTCCTCCCTTTCCTCTCCAAGATACTTGAACGTGCTGTTCACCGCCGCTGCCTCGACTTCCTTTCATCTCAAGCTATTCTTGACCCGCTCCAATCTGGTTTCGCTCTCTTCACTTGACTGAAACGGCGCTTGCTAAAGTCTCCAATGACCTGTTGCTGGCCAAATCCAAAGGTCTCTACTCTATTCTCAGCCTCCTCGATCTATCTGCCGCTTTTGATACTGTTGATCACACCTTACTCCTTGATATATTATCCTCTCTTGGATTCCAGGGCCCTGTTCTTTCCTGGTTCTCTTCCTATCTCTCCCAACGTACTCTTAGCATATACTCTGGTGGTTCCTCCTCCACATCTATCCCGCTAACAGTCGGTGTACCCCAAGGATCTGTCCTGGGACCTCTCCTCTTCTCCATCTATACCTCTTCCCTTGGTGCTCTGATCTCATCCCATGGCTTTCAATACCACCTTTACGCTGATGATACCCAGATCTACCTCTCCGCACCGGATATCTCAGCTGAAATCCAGACAAAAGTATCAGCCTGCCTGTCTGGCATCGCTGCCTGGATGTCTCGCCGCCACCTGAAACTAAACATGACCAAAACCGAGCTTCTCATCTTTCCCCCTAAACCTGCCTCTCATCTCCCCCGTTCTCTATTTTGGTAGATAACACTCTCATCCTCCCTGTCCCGTCTGCACGCAACCTTGGAGTCATCTTCGACTCCTCTCTCTCCTTCTCTGCTCATGTTCAGCAGATTGCCAAAACCTGATGTTTCTTTCTCTATAATCTCAACAAAATTCGCCCTTTCCTTTCCAAGGACGCTACCAAAACCCTTACCCACACCCTTATCACCTCTCGCCTAGACTACTGCAACTTTCTTCTCGCTGGTCTCACGCTCAGTCATCTCTCTCCCCTTCAATCTGTCCAAACTCTGCTGCGCGTCTTATATTCCGCCAGAGTCGCTATACTCATGTCAGCCCTCTCCTCAAGTCGCTTCACTGGCTCCCTATCCGCTTCCACATACAGTTCAAACTTCTCCTATTGACCTACAAGTGCATCCAATCCGCAGCTCCTCAGTACCTCTCCGCTCTCATCTCTCCCTACACTCCTCCCCGTGAACTCCGTTCGCTGGGTAAATATCTCCTGTCGTCCCCCTTCTCCCCCACTGCTAACTCCAGGCTCATGTAAGAGAAGGTGGTGGCATGCATCAGCTTGTATTTAAGTCCTCTGCAGCTGGGGTAATGCAGGATGAGAAATTTGCGGGATGATTTTGTGGCGTTTCTGGGAGGTAGGTCCACAAGGTTTGGCATGTAGATTGGGGCGTCTGCGTGAATGATTTTGTGTACAATGGTGCAGATCTTGAACGCAATGCGTTCCTTAAGTGGGAGCCAGTGAAGTTTCTCTCTTACGGGTTTTGCACTTTCATATTTAGTTTTTCCACATATGAGTCTGGCAGCCGTATTCTGAGCAGTTTGGAGTTTTTTGATTGTCTGTTCTTGGCACCCGGCATACAGTGCATTACAGAAGTCTAGATGACTTATTACCATTGACTGTACCAGGGTACGGAAGATGTATCTCGGGAAGAAAGGTTTTACTCTTTTGAGTTTCCACATGGTGTAGAACATCTTTTTCATCGTGTTTTTCATGTGGGTATCGAGAGTTAGGTTTCGATCAATGGTGACTCCAAGAATTTTCAAGTTTCATGAGACAGGTAGAGAACAGTATGGTGTGATTATGGTGGAGAAGTTTTTGTGTTATGTTGTGAGGTGTGTTTTTTCTGCGTTAAGTTTTAGTTGGAATACATCTGCCCAGGTGTGCATTATTTGGAGGCTTTGGTTGATTTCGTTGATTTCATTTAGATCATGTTTGAATGGGATATAAATTGTGACGTCATCTGCATAAATGTAGGAGTTGAGGTTTTGATTGGCTAGTAGTTTGGCTAGAGGTATCTTCATTAGGTTGAATAATGTTGGTGAGAGAGGGGATCCCTGGGGAACTCCACACTCAGTTATCCATGGGGGTGATCTGTCCGCGTTCGTTGATACTTGGTAAGATCTTGTGGTCAGGAATCCTTTGAACCATTTAAGAACTGTGTCTCCTATTCCGAAGTATTCTAGTATATGTATTAGTATATCATGATTAACCATGTCAAAGGCACTGGACATGTCAAATTGCAGGAGGAGGATGTTGTTACCAGTCGCAATTGCCTGTTTGAATGAGTTCATTGCGGACACTAGAACAGTTTCGGTGCTGTGATTCGACTGAAATCCTGATTGAGACTCGTGCAGAATTGAGTGTTTATTTAGGTATTCAGTGAGTTGTTTCGTCATTATGCCTTCCATGAGTTCGGTCATGAGTGGAATAGATGCAACTGGTCGATAGCTGGTTAGGTCCATTGTGCTTTTTTTAGCATCTTTCGGTAGTGGAGTGAGTAGGATATTTCCTTTATTGGAGGAAAAGAGTCGTTTGCTGCTCTAACTTCCTCGTTCCAGACCAGATCTAAGAAAGAAGCGACGATCCGGTAAAAAAAAAAAAAAGACTAGAGAGGGTGGTGAAATGACCGGGGGGGGGGGGGGGGGGGGGGGGGGGGGGGGGGGGGGAGGAGGAGGAGTCCTTGGTGGGAACTGTCCATGTGGGAACTCGTCTGATACCATGATGAGCCCCAGGGAGGTAGGGGACAAGAAATGAAATGGAACAAGGAGAGCGGTGCCACAGGAGGGCAGGTGCACACTGGGGGTGGGGGTGAGAAGGGCTCAGTGTACGAGTTCTGCAGAGTCACCATTGGCATCTGTTTTGAGAGGAAGATGCACTAAAGTCGTCGGTAATTCCCTTTCCCTACCGATTCCATAGCGAATCGGTAGGGAACGGGAATTCACTAAGGAAAGGGAATGCAAATGAGCTACTCGTTGTAGCTCCGTTGCATTCACCATTACCTTGGTCCCATTCGGTTATGCTCCTCTTCTTGGGTCTCTTCAGCCAATCAAAGCGCATCTAGCGAAAAGACGTCCCTCACAAGCGCAGGCAGAGTACGTCCATAAAGGACGCCCCTCACGTGCGCTCGCTGCTTTTTTTTTTTCCTTTTTTACCTTTTTTAGGGCTCTTTTCCTTTCCGATTCCCTCACAGGAGCCCTAACGAGAGGTGCATTCCGTTTTCGTTGCCTGCTACCGTGACAGGAAAAATGCCCTTGGTGCATGCCCCGGTAAACTACTTGCATTTTAAACTGCCTGGAACCAGTTTAAAACGCAAGTTGTGGGCTCGTTAGGTTTTGTGCATCTGGCTATTCTTCAATACTGTTAGGTGTGTTTTTTGCATGGAGTTGATGGAGACCTTTATATGCCTGTTTTTTGGCTGAGCTCTGTGGTTTATAATTGCCAGGGTTTTTTTTTTTAGCACATATTTTTACTTTTTTGTTACATTTGTACCCTGCGCTTTCCCACTCATGGTAGGCTCAATGCGGCTTACATGGGGCAATGGAGGGTTAAGTGACTTGCCCAGAGTCACAAGAGCTGCCTGTGCCTGAAGTGGGAATTGAACTCAGTTCCCCAGGACCAAAGTCCACCACCCTAACCACTAGGCCACTCCATTTGTAGCTGTGTTAGTACAATTTATATATTTATGATTTATATTATACATTTTTCTGTATTCATTGACGAAGACCCTGGTAGTGTGAAACATGTCCCTGTCAAGCTTTTAACTATTTATGTATTTAATATTTTATGCGTAGTGAATACATTTTGGATAGTTTTATTTTTAACCTCTACGATCTGCTGTCTTGTCTTTTATTTATAACATACTGTAAGATAAGCATTCCCATGCTGCAATAGATCAGAGGTCCATCAAGCCCAGCATCCCGTTTCCAACAGTGGCCAATCCAGGTCACAAATACCTGGCAAGATCCCAGCAAAGCTTAATACATTCTATGATGCTTATCCCAGAAATAAGCAGTGGATTTTCCCAAGCCAATTTAATAATGGTCTATGGACTTTTCCTTTAGGAAGCCGGCCAGACCCTTTTTAAACCCCGCTAAGTTAACCGCCTTTACCACATTCTCTGGCAATGAATTCCAGAGTTTAATTAACCATTATACCTCCATTCAGGATATCTAGACTGCCCCAACTTTACATTTGTCCTTTAGATTGTAAGCTCCTTTGAGCAGGGACTGTCCTTCTTTGTTAAACTGTACAGCGCTGCGTAACCCTAGTAGCGCTTTAGAAATGTTAAGTAGTAGTAGTAATTACACCTGGCAAGATCCCAAAACAGTAAAACAGAGCGATGCCCCATAGTCCTTGGATTTTTGGAAAGAATAAACAAGTGATTCATTTCTGTTCCACAAAAAAAACAAACTGCATAAAAGGGGGAAGGGGCCAGGATTTCACATACGACCTTTCTGTGGTTACAATCAAAGCAGTTTACATATTAAATAAAGGAGGAATCAGGAAGAAAAGCTGCAGGGAATAAAGAGCCCCAGGAATGGATTGTGCAGTGCCAGTGAGGGGAGGAGAATGAGAAAGAAGAGCCTGAGGGAATAAAGAGCCCCAGGAAGGGATTGAGCAGTGCCAGTGAGGGGAGGAGAATGAGGAAGAAGAGCCTGAGGGAATAAAGAGCCCCAGGAATGGATTGAGCAGTGCCAGTGAGGGGAGGAGAATGAGGAAGAAGAGCCTGAGGGAATAAAGAGCCCCAGGAATGGATTGAGCAGTGCCAGTGAGGGGAGGAGAATGAGGAAGAAGAGCCTGAGGGAATAAAGAGCCCCAGGAATGGATTGAGCAGTGCCAGTGAGGGGAGGAGAATGAGGAAGAAGAGCCTGAGGGAATAAAGAGCCCCAGGAATGGATTGAGCAGTGCCAGTGAGGGGAGGAGAATGAGGAAGAAGAGCCTGAGGGAATAAAGAGCCCCAGGAATGGATTGAGCAGTGCCAGTGAGGGGAGGAGAATGAGGAAGAAGAGCGTGAGGGAATAAAGAGCCCCAGGAATGGATTGAGCAGTGCCAGTGAGGGGAGGAGAATGAGGAAGAAGAGCCTGAGGGAATAAAGAGCCCCAAGAATGGATTGAGCAGTGCCAGTGAGGGGAGGAGAATGAGGAAGAAGAGCCTGAGGGAATAAAGAGCCCCAGGAATGGATTGAGCAGTGCCAGTGAGGGGAGGAGAATGAGGAAGAAGAGCCTGAGGGAATAAAGAGCCCCAAGAATGGATTGAGCAGTGCCAGTGAGGGGAGGAGAATGAGGAAGAAGAGCCTGAGGGAATAAAGAGCCCCAGGAATGGATTGAGCAGTGCCAGTGAGGGGAGGAGAATGAGGAAGAAGAGCCTGATGGAATAAAGAGCCCCAGGAATGGATTGAGCAGTGCCAGTGAGGGGAGGAGAATGAGGAAGAAGAGCCTGAGGGAATAAAGAGCCCCAGGAATGGATTGAGCAGTGCCAGTGAGGGGAGGAGAATGAGGAAGAAGAGCCTGAGGGAATAAAGAGCCCCAGGAATGGATTGAGCAGTGCCAGTGAGGGGAGGAGAATGAGGAAGAAGAGCCTGAGGGAATAAAGAGCCCCAGGAATGGATTGAGCAGTGCCAGTGAGGGGAGGAGAATGAGGAAGAAGAGCCTGAGGGAATAAAGAGCCCCAGGAATGGATTGTGCAGTGCCAGGCTCACTTGTGTGTGTGTGGCATTGCCTGGCACTGCATCCCCTGCTGCCCACCTCCTGCCAGTCTCCTACCTGCTCCATCCTCCTGCCCTTCTCCAGCTCCTCTGTGAATGTCTCCTGGGCTGCAGGGATGGGTTTCTCTGGATGCCAGTGATCAGCTTCTTTAGCACTTGCTTCTGAAACAGGAAGTCTGTGCATTGAACAAAGGAAGCGAGACTGAGACACCTCCCTCCAGCCCTGTGAAGGGTTTGCAAATGAGACTGGGCTAATGTTGTGTTATTTAATGATTCATTTACAGGATCAAGGAGGAGTCAGAAGAGGCTAGTGAACTGGGCTGCACATTTTCACCCCTGACTGGCAGAAGAAGAAAACTCAGTTTGTGTAGGACAGAGTGGGTGTGTCACATCGCACTCTGGGAGCTGTAGTCCTTCCTAGGAGAGATAACTGTGTAAGAATGTCACATCGCACTCTGGGAACTGTAGTCCTTCCTGGAAAGGCTTACTGTGTGACAGTGTCGTAGTACATTATGGGAGCTGTAGTCCTTCCTAGAAGGGTCATAATGCATTCTGGCAGCTGTACTCCTTCCTAGGAGGGTTACTGTGAGGGAGGGCCAAAGTGCACTCTGGGAGCTGTAGTCCTTCCTAGAAAGGCTTACTGTGCAAGAGTGTCATAGTGCATTCTGGGAGTTGTAGTCCTTCCTAGGATGCATTACTATGAGGGACAGACCCAGTGCACTCTGAGAGATGTACTCATTCCTCAGAGGGATTACTGTGTGGAAGGGTCAGAGTGCACTCTGGGAGCTGTAGTCCTTCCTAGAAAGGATTACTGTGCAAGAGTATCATAGTGCATTCTGGGAGCTGTAGTCCTTCCTACGAGGGTTTAATGTGTGGGAGTGTCACACTGCACTCTGGGAGCTGTAGTCCTTCCTAGATAGGCTTGCTGGGGGGACTTCTGGGATTCGGAAGACGGCTACTGTGTGTGTGTGGCATTGCCTGGCACTGCATCCTCTGCTGCCCACCTCCTGCCAGTCTCCTACCTGCTCCATCCTCCTGCCCTTCTCCCGCTCCTCTGTGAATGTCTCCTGGGCTGCAGGGATGGGTTTCTCTGGAAGCCAGTGATCAGCTTCTTTACCACTTGCTTCTGAAACAGGAAGTCTGTGCATTGAACAAAGGAAGCGAGACAGAGACTGAGACACCTCCCTCCAGCCCTGTGAAGGGTTTGCAAATGAGACTGGGACTGGGCTAATGCTGTGTTATTTCATGATTCATTAACAGGATCAAGGAGAAGTCAGAAGAGGCTAGTGAACTGGGCTGCACATTTTCACCCCTGACTGGCAGAAGAAGAAAACTCAGTTTGTGTAGGACAGAGTGGGTGTGTCACATTGCACTCTGGGAGCTGTAGTCCTTCATAGAAGGCTCAGAGTGCACTCTGGGAGCTATAGTCCTTCCTAGGAGTAATTACTCTGTGGGAGGGTCAAAGTGCACTCTGGGAGCTGTAGTCCTTCCTAGAAGGGTCAGAGTGCACTCTGGGAACTGTAGTCCTTCCTAGAAAGGTTTACTGTACAAGACTGTCATAGTGCATTCTGGGAGTTGTAGTCCTTACTAGCATGCATTACTATGTGGAACAGTCCCAGTGCACTCTGAGAGATGTAGTCCATCCTAGGAGGGATTACTGTGTGGGGGTGTCACACTGCACTCTGGGAGCTGTAGTCCTTCCTAGATAGGCTTGCTGGGGGGACTTCTGGGATTCGGAAGACGGCTACTGTGTGTGTGTGGCATTGCCTGGCACTGCATCCTCTGCTGCCCACCTCCTGCCAGTCTCCTACCTGCTCCATCCTCCTGCTCTTCTCCAGCTCCAGTCCAGGCTCCTGTGTGAATGTCTCCTGGGCTGCAGGGATGGGTTTCTCTGGATGCCAGTGATCAGCTTCTTTAGCACTTGCTTCTGAAACAGGAAGTCTGTGCATTGAACAAAGGAAGCGAGACAGAGACTGAGACCTCCCTCCAGCCCTGTGAAGGGTTTGCAAATGAGGAACAGTCCCAGTGCACTCTGAGAGATGTAGTCCATCCTACAAGGGTTTAATGTGTGGGGGGTGTCACACTGCACTCTGGGAGCTGTAGTCCTTCCTAGAAAGGTTTACTGTACAAGACTGTCATAGTGCATTCTGGGAGTTGTAGTCCTTACTAGGATGCATTACTATGTGGAACAGTCCCAGTGCACTCTGAGAGATGTAGTCCTTCCTAGGAGGGATTACTGTGTGGGAGTGTTACACTGCACTCTGGGAGCTGTAGTCCTTCCTAGAAAGGTTTACTGTACAAGACTGTCATAGTGCACTCTGGGAGCTGTAGTCCTTCCTAGATAGGCTTGCTGTGCAAGAGTATCATAGTGCATTCTGGGACTTGTAGTCCTTCCTAGGATGCATTACTATGTGGGACAGACCCAGTGCACTCTGAGAGGTGTAGTCCATCCTACAAGGGTTTAATGTGTGGGGGTGTCACACTGCACTCTGGGAGCTGTAGTCCTTCCTACAAGGCATTACTGTGTGGGGGTGTCACAGTGCACTCTGGGAGCTGTAGTCCTTCCTAGAAGGGTCAGAGTGCACTCTGGGAACTGTAGTCCTTCCTAGAAAGGTTTACTGTACAAGACTGTCATAGTGCATTCTGGGAGTTGTAGTCCTTACGAGGATGCATTACTATGTGGAACAGTCCCAGTGCACTCTGGGATCTGTAGTCCTTCCTACGAGGGATTACTCTGTGGAAGGGTCATAGTGGACTCTGGGAGCTATAGTCCTTCCTATGAGGGATTACTGTGTGGCTCAGAGTGCACTCTGGGAGCTGTAGTCCTTGCTAGGCGGGATTACTGTGTGGGAGTTTCAAGTGCACTCTGGGAGCTGTAGTCCTTCCTAGGAGAGATAACTCTGTGGGAGTGTCACAGTGCACTCTGGGAGCTGTAGTCCTTCCTAGAAGGGTCATAGTGGACTCTGGGAGCTGTAGTCCTTCCTAGGAGGGATTACTGTGTGGGAGGGTCACAATGTACTCTGGGAGCTGTAGTCCTTCCTAGGAGGGATTACTGTGTGGAAGTTTCAAGTGCATTTTGGGAGCTGTAGCCCTTCCTAGGAGAGACAACTCTTTGGGAGTGTCACAGTGCAGTCTGGGAGCTGCAGTCCTTCCTAGAAGGGTCATAGTGGACTCTGGGAGCTGCAGTCCTTCCTAGAAGGCATTACTGTGTAGGAGTGTCAGAGTGCACTCTGGGAGCTGTAGTCCTTCCTAGGAGGGATTACTGTGTGGGAGGGTCACAATATACTCTGGGATCTGTAGTCCTTCCTACGAGGGATTACTGTGTGGCTCAGAGTGCACTCTGGGAGCTGTAATCCTTGCTAGGCGGGATTACTGTGTGGGAGTTTCAAGTGCACTCTGGGAGCTGTAGTCCTTCCTAGGAGAGATAACTCTGTGGGAGTGTCACAGTGCAGTCTGGGAGCTGTAGTCCTTCCTAGAAGGGTCATAGTGGACTCTGGGAGCTGTAGTCCTTTCTAGGAGGGATTACTGTGTGGGAGGGTCACAATGTACTCTGGGAGCTGTGGTCCTTCCTACGAGGGATTACTGTGTGGCTCAGAGTGCACTCTGGGAGCTGTAGTCCTTGCTAGGCGGGATTACTGTGTGGGAGGTTCAAGTGCACTCTGGGAGCTGTAGTGCTTCCTAGGACGGTTACTGTGTGGGAGGTTCAAGTGCACTCTGGGAGCTGTAGTCCTTCCTAGGAGGCATTACTGTGTGGGAGGGTCAGAGTGCACTCTGGGATCTGTAGTCCTTCCTAGGAGGCATTACTGTGTGGGAGTGTCACAGTGCAGTCTCGGAGCTGTAGTCCTTCCTAGAAGGGTCATAGTGGACTCTGGGAGCTGTAGTCCTTCCTAGGAGGCATTACTGTGTGGGAGTGTCACAGTGTAGTCTGGGAGCTGTAGTCCTTCCTAGGAGAGATAACTGTGTGGGAGTGTCACAGTGCAGTCCGGGAGCTGTAGTCCTTCCTAGAAGGGTCATAGAGGACTCTGGGAGCTGTAGTCCTTCCTAGGAGGCATTACTGTGTGGGAGTGTCACAGTGCAGTCTCGGAGCTGTAGTCCTTCCTAGAAGGGTCATAGTGGACTCTGGGAGATGTAGTCCTTCCTAGGAGGCATTACTGTGTGGGAGGGTCAGAGTGCACTCTGAGAGCTGTAGTCCTTCCTAGGAGGCATTACTGTGTGGGAGGTTCAAGTGCACTCTGGGAGCTGTAGTCCTTCCTAGGACGGTTACTATGTGGGATGGTCAGAGTGCACTCTGGGATCTGTAGTCCTTCCTAGGAGGCATTACTGTGTGGGAGTGTCACAGTGCAGTCTCGGAGCTGTAGTCCTTCCTAGAAGGGTCATAGTGGACTCTGGGAGCTGTAGTCCTTCCTAGAAGGCATTACTGTGTGGGAGTGTCACAGTGCAGTCTGGGAGCTGTAGTCCTTCCTAGAAGGCATTACTGTGTAGGAGTGTCAGAGTGCACTCTGGGAGCTGTAGTCCTTCCTAGAAGGCATTACTGTGTGGGAGTGTCACAGTGCAGTCTGGGAGCTGTAGTCCTTCCTAGGAGAGACAACTCTGTGGGAGTGTCACAGTGCAGTCTGGGAGCTGCAGTCCTTCCTAGAAGGGTCATAGTGGACTCTGGGAGCTGCAGTCCTTCCTAGGAGGCATTACTGTGTGGGAGGGTCAGAGTGCACTCTGGGAGCTGTAGTTCTTCCTACGAGGGATTACTGTGTGGGAGTGTCAAAGTGCACTGGGAGCTGTAGTCCATCCTACGAGGGTTTAATGTGTGGGGGTGTCACACTGCACTCTGGGAGCTGTAGTCCTTCCTAGAAGGGTCATAGTGCACTCTGGGAGCTGTAGTCCTTCCTAGGAGGGATTACTGTGTGGGAGGGTCAGAGTGCACTCTGGGAGCTGTAGTCCTTCCTAGGAGGGATTAGTGTGTGTGAGTTTCAAGTGCATTCTGGGAGCTGTAGCCCTTCCTAGGAGAGACAACTCTGTGGGAGTGTCACAGTGCAGTCTGGGAGCTGCAGTCCTTCCTAGAAGGGTCATAATGGACTCTGGGAGCTGCAGTCCTTCCTAGAAGGCATTACTGTGTAGGAGTGTCAGAGTGCACTCTGGGAGCTGTAGTCCTTGCTAGGCGGGATTAGGTGTTAGTAGTATATTACCTTTGTCCATTGGAAAAAATCTGTGTGGAAGCATGTAATTTAGGTAGGAGGTAAGGTCTGTTATAAAACGTTGAGGGGCAGTTTTTATTAAGTAACTAGGGCATATATCTAATTTGCAATGGAACTTGGTAAATTTGTTGATCACTTGGGTGATTGTTTTCTTCCTTCAATAAGTCAAAGTTTGTCCAGATTCGGTCAGCTGGGTATTCATCAGTGGTAGGGTCCAAACAGTTGATGAATTTTTCATAATCGTTTGAGTTAAGTGGTAGGGTGGATCGTGGCTTGATTATTTTCTCGTGGAAGTAGCTAATTCATTTGCTGATGGGGTATCTGTATTGGTTGTGGTAACCGGAGTGGAATAGCTTACAGTGGGGGAAATAAGTATTTGATCCCTTGCTGATTTTGTAAGTTTGCCCACTGACAAAGACATGAGCAGCCCATAATTGAAGGGTAGGTTATTGGTAACAGTGAGAGATAGCACATCACAAATTAAATCCGGAAAATCACATTGTGGAAAGTATATGAATTTATTTGCATTCTGCAGAGGGAAATAAGTATTTGATCCCCCACCAACCAGTAAGAGATCTGGCCCCTACAGACCAGGTAGATGCTCCAAATCAACTCGTTACCTGCATGACAGACAGCTGTCGGCAATGGTCACCTGTATGAAAGACACCTGTCCACAGACTCAGTGAATCAGTCAGACTCTAACCTCTACAAAATGGCCAAGAGCAAGGAGCTGTCTAAGGATGTCAGGGACAAGATCATACACCTGCACAAGGCTGGAATGGGCTACAAAACCATCAGTAAGACGCTGGGCGAGAAGGAGACAACTGTTGGTGCCATAGTAAGAAAATGGAAGAAGTACAAAATGACTGTCAATCGACAAAGATCTGGGGCTCCACGCAAAATCTCACCTCGTGGAGTATCCTTGATCATGAGGAAGGTTAGAAATCAGCCTACAACTACAAGGGGGGAACTTGTCAATGATCTCAAGGCAGCTGGGACCACTGTCACCACGAAAACCATTGGTAACACATTACGACATAACGGATTGCAATCCTGCAGTGCCCGCAAGGTCCCCCTGCTCCGGAAGGCACATGTGACGGCCCGTCTGAAGTTTGCCAGTGAACACCTGGATGATGCCGAGAGTGATTGGGAGAAGGTGCTGTGGTCAGATGAGACAAAAATTGAGCTCTTTGGCATGAACTCAACTCGCCGTGTTTGGAGGAAGAGAAATGCTGCCTATGACCCAAAGAACACCGTCCCCACTGTCAAGCATGGAGGTGGAAATGTTATGTTTTGGGGGTGTTTCTCTGCTAAGGGCACAGGACTACTTCACCGCATCAATGGGAGAATGGATGGGGCCATGTACCGTACAATTCTGAGTGACAACCTCCTTCCCTCCGCCAGGGCCTTAAAAATGGGTCGTGGCTGGGTCTTCCAGCACGACAATGACCCAAAACATACAGCCAAGGCAACAAAGGAGTGGCTCAGGAAGAAGCACATTAGGGTCATGGAGTGGCCTAGCCAGTCACCAGACCTTAATCCCATTGAAAACTTATGGAGGGAGCTGAAGCTGCGAGTTGCCAAGCGACAGCCCAGAACTCTTAATGATTTAGAGATGATCTGCAAAGAGGAGTGGACCAAAATTCCTCCTGACATGTGTGCAAACCTCACCATCAACTACAGAAGACGTCTGACCGCTGTGCTTGCCAACAAGGGTTTTGCCACCAAGTATTAGGTCTTGTTTGCCAGAGGGATTAAATACTTATTTCCCTCTGCAGAATGCAAATAAATTCATATACTTTCCACAATGTGATTTTCCGGATTTAATTTGTGATGTGCTATCTCTCACTGTTACCAATAACCTACCCTTCAATTATGGGCTGCTCATGTCTTTGTCAGTGGGCAAACTTACAAAATCAGCAAGGGATCAAATACTTATTTCCCCCACTGTATGTGTATCCTTATATTCTGGCCCAATTTTGGATTTGTAATATGATCTTTTATCTTGTCTAATTGTATATTTGTATTGTCTTAGCAGTCATCTTTCCTTTTGTTCCATGTTCGTTCAAGTCTTCTCACCTGGGTTTTTCGTTTTTTCAAGTCATCATTAAACCAAGGTAGTGAACTGTGTCTACGTGATGTTCTTGTTTGTGATGGTGCTATTCTGTTGTTTCTGCCTTTTCGTGCTGCGTCCCAGAGCCCAACAGAACCAGCACTACTTACACAGACAAATTCTCCAACTGGTATCTTAGAACCCTGGTCAGCTGGTAAAGTCTACTAAAACAATAACAACTAGAAACAAAAAGAACCAAAAGAAGCTTCTTGGGGTTAATACAGGTTTATCCTTTACCAAAATTAGGAAAAAATAGTCTTGTACAGGGCTTTTTTGAGGGGGTACTTGGGGGTACTGAGTACCGGCACCTTTTCCATGGTCTGCTAAAATTGGCCCATGGTCCTCAAGTTTTAATGAAAGATCTCAGGCTCTACCCACCAATTCCACCTTGTCCTAGATTCTGTGACTGGTTGCAGGGGGCCTGGCTATTGTGGGCTGGGTCCCTCATTGATCACCTTGAAGGAGTGGAACGCCGGATACTACCCGAATACTACTGAGCAACAGGACAACCTCATGTTTTGTGCCTACTGATGGACTTATACTTATGCACTCTACCTCTGCTTTTGGCTGTTTAGCCACACCTTATTACTGCACTGAACATTTGTGCCTTATCCAGTTTTACTGTTTACTAACGAAAGAAGTTTGCTGTTTACTAATGTAAAGACAGAATGCAGGGCTCTTAGACATATAGCGTGTAACAGTAGTTAGCAAGGCATATACAAGACCAGCTTGCATGTAGCAACGCCATCTGAATAGACGACCTTGGAGGGTGCTGACACCCCCCTGCATTCCTGAACCGAACCTTATCTCCTGTGCTAGAAAGGAGCATTGTGTGTGTGTGAAGAATAAGCTGCTAAGTTTCGTTTTTCTTGCCAGTATCATTTCGCTGTTGTGACGTGTGTACGTACTGGGACTACAATTTTGTACTGTAAGAACTACAACTGTTTACTGCGCATGCCAAATGTGATGTGTAAGGGGCCTAGTGCGCAGGCCCAGTAGGGAAGTATAAATGTAAGTGTCAGGTGATTCGAGACACACAGTGTCCCGAGACTACTCGGTGCTGTACACTTGCTAGCAATAAAGTTGCCTTGTTTGGAACCAAATTTGGCCTTTTGTCTTCTGATTCACTAGCCTGTTTCAACCTCACTCCTGAAGGGTGGCCTAACATTTGAGTACCTTTTTTGCTAGAAAAAGCACACTCTATAGGTACAGTATACAGAAATGGAAATTCAGTGGAAAAGGTCAGGACATTCTTTCAGTCTCCCTGGCGTGGGGCCAAAAGAGATGTACGCTGACCTCTTTCCTGTCTTACAGAAAAGTTTATATAGGGTTTTTTTCCTTACAGTACAAATGAGTAAGAGGGAGGGAGGGGAGGTCCCCCCCCCCCCCCCCAGTTAGCATCTTGCAGGTACAGTCAGGATCTCTTTGTTTATAGTATCAACAAAGAAGTACATAGCATATGTTTGCATTTCCTTAGAAGATGGATTTGTTGTCAAAATGTTTTGGATCATTATCTCTCTTCTGGTCACATTTACAGTTTTCCCACAAAAGAATCTATTTGTCAGAACTTTTGGTCTTTTGTCTCAGTATTTTCCTTATCCTTATTCTAAAGAGAGGAGGCAAGAGTTTAACTGCTCCCTTTAGAGGTGTTACATTTCTCTCCTGACAGCCCAGACCCTGTGTTTGGAGACATGTCAGAACATAGATTCTCTTGTGTTCAAAGAAATACATAATAAAAGCTATTGCTACCTGGCTCCAGAGGTCTGTTTCTCCTTTTTGTGAGATACAATATTTGATCTATTGTTCTAGACAGAAAAGAAGTCTCTGCAGGTGTTATTTCCTCTCACAGTTACAGAAAAGTCATTCTCTCTTGCCTTGAAGTGGCCCCCTACAAAAGACATGGAAAAGAACTCTGTCGCCCAAATTCCCTGAGGCCTGTCCACACTTATGGGAGGGTCGTGGTCAAGAGGGGGGTAGAGTGAATTGCTTCCAGCAATAACTGTTCTCATGATCAGAAGGGGAGAAATCTCCATCTCTCCCTGTATGTTGAATACTGGAGGCCTTCTCTGTGCCTCCTCAAACAGTGTCAAGTGTGTTTCTACATCTATTGTCCCAGTTTAGGAGATATTGAATGGAAGCTATTTGTACTGACCATACATTCGTGTAGAACTGTTGCCAGAATTGTACCGGGTCAATTTGGCCTCTTGTGTTGTAAGTTTTACATTCATGTTTCTGGACCAGATTTTTTCTTCGCCATTGTATGGATAAGTTTAATTTAAAGTGGTCTGACCATGGTATCTCAGACCCATCTCTTTAACAAGGCATACAAAAAGATCAACCAATGTGAATATACACAGCTCCTCCACATATTTCCAGAACTGTCTGATAATATCTGCTTACTATACTACTATCACGTTATATCATTATCAAGTTACCCAAAATCCTTCTTGTTATACTATTATGTTTTTTCATTATCATGTTGTCCAAGATTCTTCTATAACACTAAATGTCTATTTTCTAACATATGCGTTGCTTGAGTGTTATGGAGGGGCATAATCGAACAGAAACGCCTATCTCCATGGGCGTTAATCTCCGAGAACGGGTCCGTAAAGGGGCGGAGCGAAGCGTAGTTTCGAAAAAAAATAGACGCCCATGTGTTATTCGCCAAGGTGTGAGCTGGGCGTTTTTGCTTTTCAGCGATAATGGAAAATGAAATCGCCCAGCTCAAAAACGAATAACTCCAAGGCATTTGTTCGTGGGAGGGGCCAGGATTCATAGTGCACTGGTCCCCCTCACATGCCAGGACACCAACCAGGCACCCTAGGGGGCACTTTTACAAAAACAAAAAAAAAGGTAAAAGACCTCCCAGGTACATAGCACCCTTCCCTTGTGTGTTGAGCCCCCCAAATCCCCCTCAAAACCCACTGCCCACAAGTCTACACCATTACTATAGCCCTATGGGGTGAAGGGGGGCACCTACATGTGGGTACAGTGGGTTTGGGGGTTGGACGACTAATAAGCATTAAGCAGCACAATTGTAACAGGTAGGGGGGGGATGGGCCTGGGTCCACCTGCCTGACGTCCACTGCACCCCCTAACAACTGCTCCAGGGACCTGCATACTGCTGCCTGGGAGGTGGGTATGACATTTGAGGGTGACAATAAAAAGTTGTGATACATCATTATTTTGTGGTGGGAGGGGGTTAGTGACCACTGGGGGAGTCAGGGGAGGTCATCCCCGATTCCCTCTGGGGGTAATCTGGTCATTTAGGGCACTTTTGGGGGCCTTATTCGTGAAAAAACAGGGTCCAGGAAAAGTGTCCTAAATTCTAGCTAAAAACTGTTCCATTATCGGCGAAGGGCGCCCATCTCTGTTCGCCCGATAACCACGCCCCAGTTCCGCCTTCGACACGCCTTCGATATGCCCCCGTCAACTTTGTCCGCATCCGCGACGGAGTGCAGTTGAAAGCGTCCAAATTCGGCTTTCGATTATACCGCTTTATTCTTTTTTGTGAGATTAACGCCCATCTCCCGATTTAGGTCGGAACTTGGGCGTTTTTGTCTTTCGATTATAAGCTGGATGGTCTTCTAGGTGCAAGTTTATATCTCCTAATATTAGAAGATTAGAATTAGATACACGGGCATTAGAAATGAAGTCCATGTGGATTCTCTGGTGTTCTGTGAGGTTTCTTTTATGAGTGAAGCTTTTATTACACTCACTGCAGATGAATGGTTTCACTCCTGTGTGGATTCTCTGGTGTTTTGCGAGGTATTGCTTCTGATTGAAGCTTTTATTACACTCACTGCAGATGAATGGTTTCATTCCTGTGTGGATTCTCTGGTGTTGTGTGAGGTATTGCTTCTGATTGAAGCTTTTATTACACTCACTGCAGATGAATGGTTTCACTCCTGTGTGGATTCTCTGGTGTTTTGCGAGGTATTGCTTCTGATTGAAGCTTTTATTACACTCACTGCAGATGAATGGTTTCATTCCTGTGTGGATTCTCTGGTGTTCTGTGAGGCTTGTTTTATGAGTGAAGCTTTTATTACACTCACTGCAGATGAATGGTTTCACTCCTGTGTGGATTCTCTGGTGTTTTATGAGGTTTGATTTATGACTGAAACTTTTATTACACTCAGAGCAGATGAATGGTTTCACTCCTGTGTGGATGCTCTGGTGTTTTGTGAGGTATTGCTTCTGATTGAAGCTTTTATTACACTCACTGCAGATGAATGGTTTCACTCCTGTGTGGATTCTCTGGTGTATTGTGAGGTCTCCCTTCTGCCTGAAGCTTTTATTACACTCACTGCAGATGAATGGTTTCATTCCTGTGTGGATTCTCTGGTGTTTTGTGAGGTTTGTTTTATGAGTGAAGCCTATATTACACTCCGTGCACATAAATGGTTTGATGCCTGTGTGGATTTTGCAGTGGCTTCTGAGTGCTTCTTTCACAGTAAAGCTTCTACCACACTCAGTGCATGCAAAAGGCTTTACTCCACTGTGGATTCTCTGGTGTTCTGTGAGGTTTCTTTTCTGAGTGAAGCTTTTATTACACTCACTGCAGATGAATGGTTTCACTCCTGTGTGGATGCTCTGGTGTTGTGTGAGGCTTGTTTTCTGACTGAAGCTTTTATTACACTCACTGCAGATGAATGGTTTCACTCCTGTGTGGATTCTCTGGTGTTGTGTGAGGCTTGTTTTCTGACTGAAGCTTTTATTACACTCACTGCAGATGAATGGTTTCACTCCTGTGTGGATTCTCTGGTGTTTTGTGAGGCTTGTTTTATGAGTGAAGCTTTTATTACACTCACTGCAGATGAATGGTTTCACTCCTGTGTGGATTCTCTGGTGTTCTGTGAGGCTTGTTTTATGAGTGAAGCTTTTATTACACTCACTGCAGATGAATGGTTTCACTCCTGTGTGGATTCTCTGGTGTTTTATGAGGTTTGATTTATGACTGAAGCTTTTATTACACTCAGAGCAGATGAATGGTTTCACTCCTTTGTGGATTCTCTTGGGCATTGGGACGTTTCTTATGACATTTTCTTCCTGTCTGAAGCTTTTGTCACAACTAGAACATGCAGATAATCTCTCATCAGTGTCATTTTTCTGGTATTTTATAACGCTTCCTTTATTGATAATGGTTTTCTCATCTACTGTCGTTGTACACACTCTAGTTTCTGTATTATTGTTCTCATGTTTCTCTTTCTTCCTATTGAAATCTTTCCCACACTCAGAACCTATACAGTGTGTCTCTCTTATGCATGTTTTCTGCTGTTGCTGTAGTTCTCTCTTTTGACTGAAAGTTTTCCCACAGTCCGTACCTGTATATGGTCTCTCTTCAGTATCGGATCTCTGATGTGATTTCAGAGTTAAATGATCATTAAGGAATATCTCACATCCACCACACAAACATTTCTGAACTCTCATCTGGTTTGTCTGTTCTTCCACTGTTTTTGTGATATTACTGGTACAATGTTCACACGGAGCTGAGCTTCCTGTTGAAGGTTTTTGTTTATTTTGATTTTTTCCCTTTTCTCCCCAGTCAGAACAGGACGAAGTCTCTTCTTTCTCTCTTTCTGAGAACATCTTTTCCTCTTCAGGCTTCTCACTGAGCTTCCATTTATGTGCCTCTGCATTACTGTTCTTAGGGTCATCTTTTTCTAAATAAATTAAAAAAAGAGCATTGTATAGTACTGTAGGAGAACAGCAGTTTAACGAGTTCAATAAAAAATTTGTATAAATACCCCCTCCCTGTTGGAAATACATTTCCAAGCTAATCACTACCAGGGATGAATACAGAATATATGATTATATTCAAGTTGATATTTAAAAGCACCTTTTGATCTTTGTACATAGATATTGTTTATCCCTATTGTCACGATTGTGGCCGTGACCCCTCCCCGACTTACCTTATTTCTGGGGGTCAGCTTCTTAGCTGGCTTCTGTTTCTTCTGTCTGTTCTTTCTGAGCTAGCTCTGTCTCTCTGTGCTGCCTGCTTCCTGCAGCATGACTCTAATTGCTTCGCTATACTGCACCTGTGTGTGTTGCCTGACAGAGAGTTAGCTCTGTCTCTCTGTGCTGCCTGCTTCCTGCAGCATGACTCTAATTGCTTCGCTATTCTGCACCTGTGTGTGTTGCCTGACAGAGAGTTAGCTCTGTCTCTCTGTGCTGCCTGCTTCCTGCAGCATGACTCTAATTGCTTCACTATACTGCACCTGTGTGTGTTGCCTGACAGAGAGTTAGCTCTGTCTCTCTGTGCTGGCTGCTTCCTGCAGCATGACTCTAATTGCTTCGCTATACTGCAGCTGTGTGGGTTAAGCCTCTCTGTGTTTCAGTATGCTGGCTGCCTGTGTCTGGTAGTTGTGACATCTTCAGGCAGGGGCCTTGATAAGGAAGTGGTGTTCTTCCCTTCAGGGCCTTTGCAACATTTGCTATAGGTCCAGGCAGTGGCGTTCCTCCGGGGGCTGACACCCGGGGCAGATCGCCGATGCGCCCTGCCCCCCGGGTGCAGCGCCCCCCCCCCCCAGGTGCAGCGCCACCCCCGGAACAGCGCGATGCCCCCCCCCGGCGATTAAAAAACCCTGATCCTCTGGCGAAATCCCCCCGGGTGCACGCCGCTGGGGCGGGGGTGCCGCGCGCCTGCCGGCTCTTCGTTTCATGCTCCCTCTGCCCCAGAACAGGAAGTAACCTGTTCCGGGGCAGAGAGAGCATGAAGACGAAGTGCCGACAGGCGCGCGGCACCCCCCCTGCGGCAGGCACCCGGGCCGGACCGCCCCCACCGCCCCCCCCCCTTGGTACGCCACTGGGTCCAGGTCAGTGTTGGTGCAGTGTGCACTTGTGACTTATGTGTTTAGCTTCCCTGCTTTTTCCCTTGTGGTTCCCCTGCTTTCCCTTTTGGTGCTGTTAGAAGCACTGTTAGTGGAGTGCTTAGGAGCACTTCTGGTAGCTTGGTGCTTAGGAGCACCTGTGTTAGTTTAGTGCTGTGGTGCACTACTGTAGCTTGGTGCTTAGGAGAACCTCTGTTAGTTTATGTGTTTAGCTTTCCTGCTTTCTCCTTGTGGCTCCCCTGCTTTCCCTGTTGGTGCTGTCAGAAGCACTTCTGGTTGTGTAGTGCTTAGTAGCACTTCTGTTAGTTTAGTTCTTAGGAGCACTTCTGTTAGTTTAGTGCTTAGGAATTCTTTGTTAGTTTAGTTCTTAGGTGCACTTCTGTTGGTTTTACTGTTAGGAGCACCCCTGTAGTTCAGGACCTAGGGGCACTTCTGTTTCAAGCTTGTTCTAATATCCTGGTCCCTGTGTTATCCTGTATCCGGTAAGTCCTGCCGGCCGCTTGAACCCAGGGTCTCAACTCCTGGGGGACAGTGGCTAAGTGCAGGTGAAGCTGTATGGACCAGTCCAGTGTACTCCAGTCCAGTGTGTTCCGGTCCAGTGGGTTCCAGTCCAGTGGGTTCCAGTCCAGTGCGGACCAGTCCGGTGTCCTCCAGTCGAGGGGGTTACAGTCCGTGTGTTCTGGCTCGCTGGGCGGCGCCGGCAGTCCTTGCCTGTGCCAGTGTGCTAGCCCAGTGCTGGCTGGTGGGTTTTGCCTGCTGCTGTCACTCCTCGTCAGCAGCCCAACGGCTCACGTTTCCTCCAGAGCCCGTCCCCGCGGGCTCTGAACCTGAGAACCTGACACCTAACACTGCTCTTTACCAGACAGGCTGCAAGATGCAAGGCTAAACCTTCAAGGTGCTTGTTCCCCAGATAAACTAATTTGGGCGTTACCTGATCCTGAAGTTCACAGGAAGAGATTCACCATTAGCCAATCATACATTTGTTACAGAAGGTAAAATTATTTTCTTACCTGATAATTTTCTTTCCTTTAACGCAGCAGATGAATCCAGGAACTAGTGGGTTAAGTCCGCCTACCAACAGGTGGAGCAGTGGCGTAGGAAGGGAGGACAGTCCGCCCCGAGTGCACGTCGCTGGGAGCTGCTTCGGCTCCGCTGGTTCCCTGCTCTCTCTTCCCTGGAACAGGTACTTCCTGTTCCGGGGCAGAGAGTGCAGGGAACCAGCGGAGCCGACGCAGCTCCCAGTGACGTGCACTCGGGGTGGACCGGCCCTCCCGCCCCCCTTTCCTACGCCACTGGTAAGAATG
Organism: Microcaecilia unicolor; assembly: GCF_901765095.1. Lineage (NCBI taxonomy): Eukaryota > Metazoa > Chordata > Amphibia > Gymnophiona > Siphonopidae > Microcaecilia > Microcaecilia unicolor. Next base: position 3,462,759 of record NC_044031.1, read on the forward strand.
CACTCCGGGGGGGGGAGGGTCGATGTGCCGAGGGGGCTCCTTCCTCAATATGTCATTCGTAGGCATTTGCCAAGGCCAAAAATATGAAACCAATAATAACCAGAAACCATCCTCACTATGAAAAACAGAGAACCAAATAAGAACTTTGAAATAACTGCAACTTAATCTAGAAATTGGAATCCTTTCCGTGTTTCCCCTATCTGTCTGAACTCTGCAAAGAGAATCCAGAAGGAAAAAAAGCCACATTGTGCGGAAAATGAAAAAAACGTCGGCCTGAACTAGGGAGGAATCCTGGATTCATCTGCTGCGTTAAAGGAAAGAAAATTATCAGGTAAGATATAATTTTACCTTCCTTGTCACTCACAGCAAATGGAATCCAGGAACTAGTGGGATGTACCAAAGCATTCCTTAAGTAGGGTGGGAAGCTGACGCTCAGCTCCCTGCGCCAACACTCCCCCCCAAAAAAAAACTCACATCCTACCGAGCAGACACATCTAGCCTGTAATGCTTCACAAAAGTATGACGGGACGCCCAAATAGACACCCAACAAATCTCTTCCAGAGATAAGGCCTCCGCCTCCGCCCAAGAAGCCACCTGTGCCCGAGTAGAATGCGCCTTCAGGGCCACTGGAGACGCCCGCCCTTGTACCAGATACGCCGCTCCAATGGCTTCCATAATCTAGTGAGCAACGGAAGCCTTAAAAGCTGCCTCACCTCTTTTCGATCCCGACAAGAGCACAAAGAGATGATCCGAGCGTCGAAACTCGTTAGAGATCACAAGTACTGAAACAAGGCTCTCCGCACGTCCAGTAAAAGTAGCGAGGCAAACGCTCCCGGATAATCCTCTCTTCAAAAAGACGTAAGATAAACCGCCCGATTGACATGGAAAGCCAAAACCACTTTAGGTAGAAACGACGGCACCGTCTGGGTCGACACCCCTGCTTCAGAAAACTGCAAAAAAGGATCTCTGGAAGACAGCCTGAATTTCATAAATCCTCCTATCCGAAGCAATGGCCACAAAAAACACTGTCTTAAGTGTTAGATCCTTCTCAGAAACCTTATTCAATGCTCAAACGGTGGGGCCTGGAGGGCTCGCAGTACCACATTCAAATGCCATGCCGGCACGCTGCCGCAGAGGAGGCCAAGCCGAAAAGCCCCGCATAGGAAACGAACCACTCAGAACGACTGCTAAATAGGAACCGTCCATTTTTGCCCCTAAAACAACTAGCGCGGCCACCTGGACTCAAAGGGAATTATACCAATAATTGTACAAAAACAGTGCTTTACATGCTGAATCGCCTTTTTGGGCGGACATTCCGGTTATTCTGGAGTTTCTTCAGGATGGTCTTCAAAAGGGATTGGCATATAATTCAAAAACCAAAAAACAGCCAAACACAATCTGAAAGGGTAGAGTGAACAATAACAAGCAAGTGGGAAATACCCTCAGAAACCAAGGTCTCCACAAGGTCTGACCACCAAGACACTGATATCTATATAAGATTTTTGTGTCCGTGATCTAATCTCTTTCATGGGGTAAATTTTCCCACCTGTTCGCAATCAAGACTGTTCATAATAGAACCAATACTCCAAAACATTTGAGAGTATGAAATCTTTCCAAGCTGAACATAGCATAAATAAACTTAGCTTTCTCATTGCTGGCTTGAAAACCCCACAGTCCAACTGTTGACTTTCATTCAACGGGGCCCAGATCGTTTCACCCACTTCAGGGCTTCATCAGGAACCACACAGTAAGTGCTATAGGGTTGGGTGGGTTTTTTGTATTTTATATTTGTATTGAGTACATTTAAGGCCTTGCAGTGGCTTGTCAATATGTTTGTAAGTGTGTGAATGTTTTTGACTGTTTTGAATCATCTGAATCTAAGTTTGTATTTCATCTTAGATTTATACCCCTGTAACTACATAGTAACATAGTAGATGACGGCAGAAAAAGACCTGCACGGTCCATCCAGTCTGCCCAACAAGATAACTCATATGTGCTAATTTTGTGTATACCCTACTTTGATTTGTACCTGTGTTCTTCAGGGCACAGACCGTATAAGTCTGCCCAGCACTATCCCCGCCTCCCAATCACCAGCCCCGCCTCCCAC
>NC_044031.1:3465065-3545455 GCF_901765095.1 Microcaecilia unicolor
GAGGGGAGGAGAATGAGGAAGAAGAGCCTGAGGGGCTACAGCAGGGAATGGATTGAGCAGTGCCAGGCTCATTTCTTCTTGTGTGTGTGTGGTATTGCCTGGCACTGCATCCCCTGCTGCCCACCTCCTGCCAGTGAGGGGAGGAGAATGAGGAAGAAGAGCCTGAGGGGCTACAGCAGGGAATGGATTGAGCAGTGCCAGGCTCATTTCTTCTTGTGTGTGTGTGGCATTGCCTGGCACTGCATCCCCTGCAGCCCACCTCCTGCCAGTGAGGGGAGGAGAATGAGGAAGAAGAGCCTGAGGGGCTACAGCAGGGAATGGATTGAGCAGTGCCAGGCTCATTTCTTCTTGTGTGTGTGTGGCATTGCCTGGCACTGCATCCCCTGCTGCCCACCTCCTGCCAGTGAGGGGAGGAGAATGAGGAAGAAGAGCCTGAGGGGCTACAGCAGGGAATGGATTGAGCAGTGCCAGGCTCATTTCTTCTTGTGTGTGTGTGTGGCATTGCCTGGCACTGCATCCCCTGCTGCCCACCTCCTGCCAGTGAGGGGAGGAGAATGAGGAAGAAGAGCCTGAGGGGCTATAGCAGGGAATGGATTGAGCAGTGCCAGGCTCATTTCTTCTTGTGTGTGTGTGGCATTGCCTGGCACTGCATCCCCTGCAGCCCACCTCCTGCCAGTGAGGGGAGGAGAATGAGGAAGAAGAGCCTGAGGGGCTACAGCAGGGAATGGATTGAGCAGTGCCAGGCTCATTTCTTCTTGTGTGTGTGTGGCATTGCCTGGCACTGCATCCCCTGCTGCCCACCTCCTGCCAGTGAGGGGAGGAGAATGAGGAAGAAGAGCCTGAGGGGCTACAGCAGGGAATGGATTGAGCAGTGCCAGGCTCATTTCTTCTTGTGTGTGTGTGGCATTGCCTGGCACTGCATCCCCTGCTGCCCACCTCCTGCCAGTGAGGGGAGGAGAATGAGGAAGAAGAGCCTGAGGGGCTACAGCAGGGAATGGATTGAGCAGTGCCAGGCTCGTTTCTTCTTGTGTGTGTGTGGCATTGCCTGGCACTGCATCCCCTGCAGCCCACCTCCTGCCAGTGAGGGGAGGAGAATGAGGAAGAAGAGCCTGAGGGGCTACAGCAGGGAATGGATTGAGCAGTGCCAGGCTCATTTCTTCTTGTGTGTGTGTGGCATTGCCTGGCACTGCATCCCCTGCTGCCCACCTCCTGCCAGTGAGGGGAGGAGAATGAGGAAGAAGAGCCTGAGGGGCTACAGCAGGGAATGGATTGAGCAGTGCCAGGCTCATTTCTTCTTGTGTGTTTGTGGCATTGCCTGGCACTGCATCCCCTGCTGCCCACCTCCTGCCAGTGAGGGGAGGAGAATGAGGAAGAAGAGCCTGAGTGGCTGCAGGGAATGGATTGAGCAGTGCCAGGCTCATTTCTTCTTGTGTGTGTGTGGCATTGCCTGGCACTGCATCCCCTGCTGCCCACCTCCTGCCAGTCTCCTACCTGCTCAGCAGAAACCCCAAGAGCCAACCTCCTGCCCTTCTCCAGAGCTCGATCTCCAGTACTGGCCCCCTTGGTCCTCTGTACACTTCTGGGGCAGCTTTAGGCTTTGGTCAGTCAGAGCCAAGACTTGGCTTCTCTTTAAATGGTGGAAGACGGAGAAGTGAATTAGGGAAGGAGCAGAGAATGATTATCACTGAAAGCTATGGGTGGTTTTAGTAATAACGTCTTTGTGTCACTTCCTGGAATATTTTAGCAAATGTTAAGCACAGAGAGAGGAAACTAAAGCCACATCCTGACCCTGAAACAGGAACTACTCCCTCCAGCCAGATGTTTATATTTTGTGTCATATCTACTACTACTACTACTACTACTATTTAGCATTTCTATAGCGCTACAAGGCATACGCAGAACTTCACAATTGAACATGAAGAAAAGACAGTCCCTGCTCAAAAGAGCTTACAATCTATATCAGGACAAACAGACAGGACAAGCAAGGGATAAGGGTAGGACAGACAGATAGGACACATAGGGAAAAGGGGACTATTGAAGAGAGGAAGACAAGATAAAAGTTATGAGCAAGTGACAAGTTAGGAATCAAAAGCAGCATCAAACAGGTAGGCCTTTAGCCTGGATTTGAAGGCAGCCAGGGATGGAGCTTGACGTAATGGCTCAGGAAGTCTATTCCAGGCATAACGTGCGGCGAGACAAAAGGAACAGAGTCTGGAGTTAGCGATGGAGGAGAAGGTTCCAACTAGGAGAGATTTGCCTAGTGAACGGAGTTCCTGGGAAGGAGTGTAGGGAGAGATGAGGGTGGAGAGGTACTGAGGAGCTGCAGAGTGAATGCACTTATAGGTCAATAAGAGGAGCTTGAACTGTATACGGAAATGGATAGGGAGCCAGTGAAGTGACTTCAGAAGAGGGCTGATATGGGCATAGCGACTTTGGTGAAATATTAATCGTGCAGCAGAATTTTGAACAGATTGAAGAGGAGAGAGATGGCTAAGTGGGAGACCTGTGAGAAGCAAGTTGCAATAGTCAAAGCGAGAGGTGATGAGAGTGTGGATGAGGGTTCTGGTTACATGCTCAGAAAGGAGAGGGCGAATTTTGGCGATATTATAGAGGAAGAAATGACAGGTTTTAGCAATCTGTTGAATATGTGCAGAGAAGGAGAGGGAGGAGTCGAAGATGACCCCAAGGTTACGAGCAGATGAGACAGGAAGAATGAGCGTGTTGTCGACAGAAATAGAGAGTGGGGGAAGGGGAGAGGTTGGTTTAGGTGGGTTGGACACAGTGGTGTGCTGGAGCAGGCTCTCACGGGTTCGCGAGAGCCGTTTGTTAAGTTTTTAAGAATTTTGGGAGCCGGTTGTTAAAGTAGACCTCCCCATGGCTACTTTAAGAACTGACTCCCAAAATGTGGACTTGGGCCCCCTCCTGAATTCTCTTTTACTTTGCTGGCAGTGATGCTGGCCCCACTAGCCAAGTAAATAGACTGCTGCTGCTCCCTGCTCCTTGTTTCTGACTCTGAGCATCAGGCTGGGACTTTTCATGCGAGCGCTAGAAGGTTCCATCATGCTGCTCAGAGCCAGAAACAAGCAGCAGAGAATGGTGGCAGTCCATTTATTGGCTGGTGGGGCTCGGCAAAGGTATGCCTCGCATGCCCGCACAAGGGAGGGGAGAGAGAGGCATGTATTCCCCCCCCCCCCCACCAAATTTCAGGGCCGGCTATGCCCGGAGAGAGAGCCCGTTGTTAAAAATTTACCAGCACACCCCTGGCTTGATAATTGAACTCTCTGGTTGTTGATGGTACGTGGGGATGCATTTGGCTTGGTTGGTCTTTTATGGTGGTGGAGGACTGGAATAGCATTGCATTCCGAGGGGGTAGTGGTGAGTGTTGCATGAATGAATGTGAAGGAGTGGATGAAGATGAGTATTTTTAGAAGGAGCATGTTGGTCTGTGCCAGAGCCGGTGGTTGGGAGGCGGGGATAGTGCTGGGCAGACTTGTACGGTCTGTGCCAGAGCCGGGGGTTGGGAGGCAGGGCTGGTGGTTGGGAGGCGGGGATAGTGCTGGGCAGACTTGTACGGTCTGTGCCAGAGCCAGTGGTTGGGAGGCGGGGATAGTGCTGGGCAGACTTATACGGTCTGTGCCCTGAAGAGCACAGGTACAAATCAAAGTAGGGTATACACAAAAAGCAGCAAATATGAATTATCTTGTTGGGCAGACTGGATGGACCGTGCAGGTCTTTTTCTGCCGTCATCTACTATGTTACTATGTTATGGTGGAGTGTTATGGTTGTTGGGGGATGTGTGAGATAGGGGAGAACAGGAGGGTGAAAGGTTGGGGGTGGGACTATCAAGGAGTGAAGGAGTGGCCTAGTGGTTAGAGTGGTGGTTTTTGGTCTTGGGGAACTGGGTTCGATTCTCACTGCAGGCACAGGTAGCTGCTTGTGACTCTGGGCAAGTCACTTAACCCTCCATTGTCCCAGGTACAAATAAGTACCTAAGCCGCATTGAGCCTGCCATGAGTGGGAAAGAGCGGGGTACAAATAAAAAAAAAAAAAAATATATATATATATATATATATAATCTGAGTAGCTTCCTGAGCCCCTAAGTCTTGCCCCATCCTTGGCCACCTTTAAACCTAGACTGAAAGCCCACCTCTTTAACATTGCTTTTGACTCGTAACCACTTGTAACCACTCGTCTCCACCTACCCTCCTCTCCTCCTTCCTGTACACATTAATTGATTTGATTTGCTTACTTTATTTTTTGTCTATTAGATTGTAAGCTCTTTGAGCAGGGACTTTCTTCTATGTTTGTGCAGCGCTGCATACGCCTTGTAGCGCTATAGAAATGCTAAATAGTAGTAGTAGTAGTAGCTAGGCCACTTGTCAGAATATAGTAAGGTAGCTAGCGTCAGTTAATACAGTTGTCAGAGTTGGAAAACAATGTCCAGGTATAGGTATACCACAGCATATATATAGCACATATGGGTGTTCAGCAGTGCAATACAGCATCAGAGCTTATACATTGCTACGTACATAGTATTAGAAACGTTTAGCGATATAATAGAGCATCAGGATACTTAAGTACAAATGTACTGCAAGATATTGCAATAGATACAGTCGGGAGTTTAGATTTGTCTTGGAAGGAAAAGGGAAGAAAAGAATAAACAAAGGTTAGAGATTGCAATGTCTCGCCTGAAAGGTGCAAGCCAGGAAGTCGGGCGAGCAGGAACTGTGGTTTGGGGATAGTGGCTCCGCGGCTTCTGAGTTCGCTGTGTCGGCTCTGGGATCTCCGCTAGTATTCCTGTGCTGGGTGTCTAGCCACGAGGCACCGCTGGTCTGAACTTCGGAGGCACTGTTTGGCCTCTCCTAGGGCGCTCTCGGGATTTCCTGTGTCCCGATTTCCTCGACGTCCGCGTTGGAGCCCGGTCTTCTCCGCTGTGCTTGCTGGGCTGGTGGTGAATTTTGAGAGAGTCGTTGCACGTCCGGAAGTCTTGCGTCCGTGAATCCTGGAACGGGGGGTTCGGTCGACTCTCGGTGCTGCAGGGAGCAGATGAGACGCTTGGGTGGTGCCGCGGATTAAGCGTGTTCCTCCGTGCGAGAGGTCCTGCTGTCTCTCCCAGTATCTGTGGTAGTGGCGTCCTCGTTTTGCCTCCTCTTGATCTCCTCTCGGACTTGGTCGGTAACCACCACTGCCAGAGCTACTCCGGGTTCAGAGTCCTGTCGCACTTACTCGGTCGTCAGGGGCGTCGATGCCCGATCGACGAGGAGCGCTGGGTGAGTGTGGTTGGTGTGGTCGGGTTGGGACCACGCTGCTGGCTGGAGGTCGCGTGGAGGTACGGATTGGTTCGCTGGGTCTTTCCTTTTCTCCATCCATGTCCAGCATTTCTCCTCCCTTCCCTCCCCTCCATTCATGTGCATCTCCTTCTTGACTTCCCTCCCCTCAATCCATGTCCAACAACTCTCCATTCTGCCCTGCCCTCTCCTCCATCCATCCATATCCAGCAAATTTCCTCTCTCTCTCCCCTGCCCCCTCCATCCATGTCCAACAACTCTCCATTCTCCCCTGCCCTATCCTCCATCCACCCATATCCTGCAAATTTCCTCTCTTCCCTGCCCCCATTCATCCATCCATGTCCAGCAATTCTCCTCTCTCCCCCTGCCTTCCCCTCCATCCATCCATCCATGTCCAGCAATTCTCCTCTCTCCCCTGCCCTCCCCTCCTTTCTTGTCCAGCAATCTCTTCTCCCCCTGCCCTCCCCTCCATCCATACATGGCTGCAATTCTCCTCTCTCCCCTGCCCTCCCCTCCTCTCCAGCGATCTGTTCTCTTCCCCTGCCCTCCCCTTCTCTCCATGCCCAGCGATCTGTTCTCTCCCACTGCCCTCCCATTCTCTCCATGTCCAGCGATCTCTCTCCCTCCCCTCCTCTCCAGCGATCTGTTCTCTCCCCCTGCCCTCCCCTCCTCTCCAGCGATCTGTTCTCTCCCCCTGCCCTCCCCTCCTCTCCAGCGATCTCTTCTCTCCCCCCGCCCTCCCTTCCCCTCCATGTCCAGCGATTCTCCCTGCCCTCCCTCAGCTCCCCGATAGCCCTCCTCTCTGTTCCTTCCTGCCCCCCCAAGCATATAACCCTATTGTCCGTGGCAGCGACGTCAGTAAAGAAGAAGGCACTGCAGGCTCGCCTCCAGCTCCCTTCCCTCTTCACACAGTGTCCCGCCCTCGCGGAAACAGGAAATGCATCATCGCAGAAGGCGAGACACTGTGTGAAGAGGGAAGGGAGAAACTGGAGCTGGAGGCGAACCCGCAGTTCCTTCTTCCTCACTGACGTCGCTGCCACGAAAAGTAAAACACACACGCACGGGGGGCAGGAAAGAACGGACAGGAGGAGGGGTGCCGGTCGGGGAGCTGAGTTGAGAGGGAAGGAGTCCTGCGCCTGTGGTGGCAGTAGGGGAAGGTAATGGTTGGGCTGGGGAGGCTTAGCCTCTTATACGGGGCGCCTATGCAGGAACTCCTTCTGCTGCTCTGAGTTTCAGGGTCTTGGTAGGGGGTTAGTGCTCTGTATCATATTTGTGGGGGGGGGGGGGAGAGAATTACTCCCCCAGGAACTGCTCATGGTGTTCCACCTCTCTTCTCTTCTAGTGAACCGGACCTGTACTTGATTTTGGATCAGCCTCACTGCTGACATTCAGAAGAATCTTTCTCCGGCACTGAGGACACCACCCCTGTACCCTTTACTTCTACACCCTCCAGGGACTCAGTGTGATTACTGGAGCTCTGGTTACTTTCTAATGGATTAAATAAAACCTTTGCAGCATCATTCAGTGATTGGCTTTTGGTTCTTGGGTTCATATTTGTAGCATTTGCCACAGAATGATGGGGCTGAAGAATACCCAGAGGATATGCATAAATGGTGGTGTTTATAACCAAAATACACCCCAGTTCTCCCCAAGTTCTCTCTCAGATATCAAGGATCCTCTAGCTCAATTTCCACCTCTGACCTTGGCCTACTGGAATCAGTTCGGACCTGGCCTGAGCCCAGCTCTTGAGATCCAGAGGCAACAGACTGTGTGTGAAAGAAGTTATTGCTTGTGTGACCCCAACTCCTGGGTGAGGTGTGTGACCCCGGAGTGAGCAGCTGAGCTGGACATGTGCCAGGGGTTAGTGTCTCCTGCTTCTAAGACTCCAACTCCTAGTATTCCAGTCCGGGAGCTAAATCTACCATTTCTTCGGTTCAGTGAGGCTGAGAGTGAAGGGAGATTTCTTCTTTTCCCCACAGGATTCCAAGAATATCCATGATAAGTGACACATTGCCAGAAGGGTTCACTCAGGGGCGGACTCACCATTCCTGCAACTGGGCAGTCCCTGAGTGCCCAGAGGCTCTGTCCAGATGCCCAGTGAACAGCTGACGGTCTAGTGGCCTCAGTGGGGAGAACAAGTTTTTTTCCTGCCTGGCCCGCTGAGCTGCCGCTATTTCCCCCCTCCATATCCGGCACCACAGTATCTTAAAAATGGCAGCCGAGACTTCCTGCGGAAGTCTTGTGAGACTGTTGAGACCCACGAGACTACTGTGGGAAGTCTTGACCGCCATTTTGAAAACACGGTGGCACAGCAGGCAGGAGAGAACATGGCCTCCCCCCTCCACAGAGGCCACCAGTCCACCAGGACCCCTCAGGTAGGATCAGGGCAGCAGGGGTGTTGGCTGCGGTGGCAGGGTGGTGCCGGGAACAACTGAGTGGGGAGGGGGGGACCCAGACCACTCTCAGTCCACACCTAGGTTTACTTCAGGTGTGATGGAAGTCCAGTATGTCATCAGTGGGGTTGGGGTGGTTTGCAACAAGCTGTTTTTTTTCTTTGGGGGAGTGGGCAGCAGCTGCAATCACCTTTTAATTAACCAAATTGCCCCGAAAAAAATGTAAAAAGAAAAATCTATAAATGATACACACAAAAAATTAGACAACATGAAATGTTTTTGCCTGCAGACCCCTATCTCTCACTCCTCAATTACTAGATTCCTTGGTGCTTATTTTCCCTTTTAAAAGATTTGTTTACTGTATTAACCATGAGATTTATTCACAATATAACCCCTGATGCAGTCATGAAGCCAAAACATGGCTACTGTTGGGTTTTGCTATAATAAAGCTCATTTTACTCATTTCCCGTACGTTATTGTTTGCCATCTTTGTTCTCGGTTGGTGGTTTGAAATACTGGTGAAGGTTATCTCCACTTCCTTCTACAGTATTTCTATCATCCACAAACAGACAAACCTTACCTGACAGCCTCTCTGCAAAATTAATCACAAAACTGTTACATGAAACCAGGACCAAAGACTGCTCTATGCAGCACACGACTGATAACTCCTCTATCCTGAGTGTGATTATTTGTAAGGGTTGCATGTGGAACCATGTCAAGAGCATTGCTGAAATGTAATCATTCTTCTCTGATTAAACTGTAGGGATGACAGCACTGAGGAGGGTGTGAAGTGAGTTCATCGGTCTGTAATTCTGTCCTGGCACAGTGACGGCTGGGCACAGACTCCTCTGTGAACACGATGTCCTGGGAGAGGTAAGAACTTGTTCTGATGTTCTGCCCTGGTGAGTTTTTTGATGTCTTGCTATGACTATTGGTCCATAACCTCTCTCTGTCTGTCAATGTTCCTATGGTTTTTACAGTAATATGGATTTCAGATAGCTGATTCCATCCACGACAGTGAGGTGACTGCTCTGGTATAAGTATGTGTAGGGCACAGCTTCTAGCTCCTGAAGAGAGCCTGCTGACACCTACAGAAGGACAGACAGACAAAATGTGTTGCAGTATGGAGAAAATTGGCCTCTTCCTAATCTTTGTTGTGACAATTTCCAGCTTCCAAGGTACAGTCACCCCTGAGAAGGGATAAACTCTGTGGAAATCTCCCTTAAGATGTTTCTACACAGGGAAAGATTTCTCTCTGGGGAATGGGCTAAGATGAAAATCTCTTTCTTTCTCCAGGGGAAATGGTTGCTGAGACAAAAGAAATATGTCCCTTTCTCTCCATAACTCCACAGGGGTGGGGACTGTTCTCTAAGGTTCAGATCCATAACTTTAAATATCTTTAGTAGCATTGAAGATTTTGATAAAGGGAACTGCACACCTAGATTTGATAGTCTCTGTGGAAATCTGGGACTGGGGAGACGGTGAGTCTCCTGGTGACTGGAGATAAGTTGGTGTCCTCTAGGGTTTTCCAGGGCACTGCTAGGTGGTGTAAGGGGTTCCTTTCCTCAGCCCATTTCTATTTAGTGGATAGAGGTGATCCAAGATGCTCCTGGTTTGCCCTGACTGCAGTTTTATTTTCCTTGTTAGCTATTTTTAAGATTCACTGGGCTAGTAAAACCCAGTTAACAATTGTTGTCAAAGGTTTGAGGACCTTCCTAGCTGAGAGGATCCTGGCAGGAGGGAAGACAAAGAGGCAAGAGGTTCAAATTTTGTCCTTGGCTTTTATACCAAACAAAATTCCCATCCTAAACCCCCTCTCCTTTCACTTTAATAAATGACTCCTTAACCCTTTTCTCCTAATTAGGAAAGACAAGATCAGTTCTGTGATTTTGCCTACAGAAGCTGTCTTCTGATTGACAAAGTCCATGAGGACTTTTTGCTGAAAGGTAAATACATAACATAAGAAGAACCCCTACTGGGTCAGACCAATGATCCATCTAGCCAAGTATTCTGCTTCCAACAGTGGCCAATTCAGGTCCCAAATGATAACAAAAATTCATGCTACTGATCCCAGGGAAGAGCATTGGCCTTCCCCTCCATGTCAATCTCAATAGCAGACTATGGACTTTTCCTTCAGGAACTTGTCGAAACCTATTTTTAAACCAAGATATATTAACAGCTGACACCACATCCTCTGACAACAAGATCCAGAACTTAACTGTTCATTGAGTGAAAAAAAAAATATTTCCTTCCTTTCAGTTTTAAATTAGTACCATGTAAATTCCTTGAGTGTCCCCTAGTCTTTGTACTTTTTGAAGCAGTAAAAAATCAATTTATGTTTACCCTTTCTACGCCACTCAGGATTTTAAAGACCTCAATCATGTCACCCCTCAGCCATCTCTTTTCCAAACTAAAGAGCCCTAACCTCATTTGGGACCTCTTCTAATTCTGCTATATCTTTTTTGTGATACGGTGACCAGACGAACGAGGTCGCACCATGGAGCGATACAGAGGCATATAATATTCTTGTCTTATTTACCACCCATTTTCTAAAGATTCCTAGCATCCTGTTTGCTTTTTTTGGCTGCCACTGCACACTGGGCAGAAGATTTCAGTGTGTTGGCTAAAATGACACCTAGATCTTTTTATTGGCTTTCGACTCCTAAGGTGGACCATAGCATCAGGTAAATGTGATTCAGATTATTCTTCCCAATGTTAATCACTTTGCATTTGTCCATATTAAATTACAGTTGCCATTTGAATGGCCAGTTTCCTAAGGTCTTCCTGCAAATTTTCACATCCGCCTGTGTTTTGACTACTTTGAATTGTTTTGTGTCATTTGCCTCCTATCCCATGACTTCTTAATCTTCAGGTACTATGGATGAGGTTGCAGAACACTAACAGCAGATCTCTAATTTCATGTTTCAGTTCTTTGAATACCCTGTGGTGTATACCATCTGGTCCAGGTGATTTATCTCTCTTTAACTTGTCAATTTGGCTCAGTATACCTTCCACGTTCACTGAGATTTCTTTCAGTTCCTCCATATCATCACCCTGGGAAACCCAGACTTTCTGCTTCTGATGTACCTGAGAAAGCTGTTACTATGAGGTTTTGTCTCTACGACAAGTTTCTCTTCATATTCTCTTTTAGCCTTCTTTGCATCTAGCTTGACAGTGCTTATGTTGTGTCTTATTTTCTTTATTTAGATCCTTTTTCCATTCTTTGAAGGATTTTTTTTGGCTCTAATGGCTTCTTTCTCAGCTTTTAACCAAGCTGGCTGTCATTTGCAGACTGGATAGGCCATATGGTCTTTAACTGCCTATATGTTTCTATAGGAGAAAAGGGGCTTTAATGCTTTCTTTTCCTTTGTACACTTACTGAACTGCTGCAGTAGAAACAGAAGTTCCTGATGCTCTGCAGGAATTTAAAGGAGGTGGTGCTGAGAATGATAGGGGGGGGGGGGGGTGGAGGGGGCAGGCTGGAGGCCAACAAGGTGTAGGTGGGAGATAGGGGCTGTGTCTTGGAGAGAAATCTGATGTATAAGCTGAGGCTAGGAAAATACAGCTGGGAGCTGATGTGTGACTGGGGATATTTATTTATTTATTGGGATTTATTAACTGCTTTTATGAAGAGATTCACTCAGCAGATAAAGTTTAACATAAAGCTTGTTAACAGCATAACAATAGTAAAGTAACCAAAAATGAACATAAATACAATCAATGAGGTAAACTTGAAAACAGTAAATTGAAACCTAATAATACAACTACCATGAAACAGTATTAAAATATATATACATTTAACAGCACTGGAATTCAAATACCAGAGATCTAATACAATGTTACCATAACACTAATAGAACATTCAACTAACATAGATATGATACTAAAGATTTCTACAATACAGCTGAGGGACCGAGATACATGATGGGAACAGAGTCAGTTGGGATAATTTGATGGTTAGTTAAACTCAAGGCAAGTTCTTTCTACAGACAGTTAAGCAAGATATAAAGAACTGATCTAAGCTACAGTATGTGTAGCAAGCTAGTCCAGGTGCAGAATGAGTGTCTAGTCAGTCACCCTACGTATTCAAGGCTTAGGAGAAGAGCCTGGCTTTCACCTGCTTCCTGAAGTAGAGGTAGTCTCGAGTTAGACATAGCTACTCTGGGCGTAAATTCCAGAGCATAGGATGGCAAAAGGAGGCTTATTATGGCAGATGTTAGGAGTGGTGATGGGGGCAGGTGTCCCGTTTACCCTTTAATCTTCTCACTAGTTCACAATTTTCATCTTCTGTACTCATGTCCCTCCTTTCAACTGAAAGGAAACTCAGGAGTGAGGGGCGTAGGATGAAGGTGAAAAGGGGACAGACTCAGAAGTTAGCTAAGAATATACTTAACAGAAAGGGTGGTGGTTGGACAAACTGGCCTCCTAGTGGAAGTGGTGAAGACCATGACTCTATCCAAATTCAAGAAAGCATGGAATGGAGCACGTAGGATCTGTAACGGGAGAACATGAGTTGATGGATGGTATGGTTTTGCAGACTGGATAGGCTACATGGTCTTTATCTGTCATCATTTTCTATGTTGACTATGTCCCACCTTGATTACTGTAATGTATTGTACTTGGACCTGTCCAAAAAAACGTCTGTATAACCTTTGAATTAATTGAAAATACTTCTGTTCATCTAATATTTAGGATAAAAAAATTTGATAGTGTTGCACCCCTTATGGTCAAGGCACACTGGCCTCCAATTAAAAAGCGAATTTTGTTTAAATCAGCTTATATAGTTTCCTAACCTTCCATGGCTTGACATTGGAACTGCTGGTTAACATAATTAGGATTCCCTCTTTAAGACACTCTGCTCGCTTATGTGCAACTTCAAAACTTTCTTCTCTTAATTTTAATACAGTATTTGTTGTATGTACAATTGGACTCTAATTATTTATCTTTTCACGAAAAGCTTAAGTCTTTTATATTTCATTCTTAAATAATTTGTAGTTAATAATTGTGTCTTCCTTTTATATCGTATTTTAATTTGCTTTTGTACACTACAATCCTTCTTGTCACTTAACCCCTTTCCACTTGCCTTTCCTTTCTTATGCCTTAGCCCTCTTTCATCTCCTTTCAATAACTGTCCCTTTCCTTTGTGTCTCACGCTATCCATCGCCTCAGTCCATTTTCACTGCCTCCCCAACTCTCTAGATCCCACAAACCATCTCCTCTCTCCACATATTGGCATTCAGTCTTCATAGCCTTATTCTATCCTTGATGTCCTCACTCACAATCCCACCCAAGCCCAGAGCTCCCACTTATGTCCCCAATACCCAGCCAATATGTCTTCAGTTGCTTATCCTAGAAATAATTGGTGGATTTCCCCCAAGTCCATCTTAATCACGGCTTATAGACTTTTCTTATAGGAAGCCATCCAAATCTTTTTTAAACCCTGCTAAGCTATCTGCTTTTACCACATTCTCTGACAACAAATTCCAGAGTTTAATTACATGTTGAGTGAAGAAATATTTTCTCTGATTCATTTTAAATTTACTACTTTCTAGCTTCATTGCGTTCCCCCTAGTCCTAATATTTTTGGAACGAGTAAACAAAGAATCCACGTCTACCTGTTCCACTCCACTCATTATTTTATAGACCTCTATCATATCTCCCCTCAGCCATCTTTTCTCCAAGCTGAAAAGCCCTAGTCACTTTAGCCTTTCCTCATAGGGAAGCTGTCATTTTCGTTGCCCTTCATTGTATCTTTTCCTGCACCATGGAGCAATACAAAGGCATTATAATGTCCTCATTTTTGTTTTCCATTCCTTTCCTAATAATCCCTAATATTCTATATGCTTTCTTAGCTGCCACTGCACACTGAGCAGAGGGTTTCAACATATAATCAACAATAACACCTGGATTCCTTTCCTGGCGAAAAAAGAAGATAAAGGAAATCAGAAACTAGACAACAGGACCAACATGGCTAGTTAAAAAAAAAGACCAGACAACAAAGGTAGAAAAATTATTGATTAGACTATGCTAGTTTTTGTCATGTACATATGCCAGAACTGGTGTTAGACCTGCCTGAGGTCTGCGAGGAAAACCTGATTCATTGACCTTCAATCTCCAGCATACCGGTGGTAATTCTCCAGCTTTAGGATGATCCATCCTTGACATCTCTGCATCATTCCTCTTCCAACCAGAGCCTCACATCAACCTCTTTCCAACCAGAGCCCACACAGCTTCAACCCACTTCCAACCAGAGCCCCTCTCCCCAATTAATCCTTCACACAGCAGCAGTAGCATGTTCCTTTCCTCCTCTGCGGTTCTTTGCTTCTGTGTTCTTCTGGCACAGCATCTGCTTTTAAACATAAGAAAAGCTAAGTCCTGAATTTTCACAAAATATGGGAAGCACCAGTTCTTGCACAGGAGCAGAGTGAAGAAATATGTTCCTGCAGCTGTGAAGGGCCAGTCAGTGAGGGTTTCAGCTTCAGCGTCCTTCAGATTTGGCATCCCGAGCCATTGACTCGCTAGCTTGACAATTAACTTGGCCCTAGAGGGCGGCCACTCAAAATTCAAAGTCCTGGATTTCAAGCGTGCTGACTTTAGTAAAATGGGGGAATACCTAAGGAAGGAGCTGATGGGCTGGGAGGACGTACGAGAAGTGGAAGGGCAGTGGTCCAGGCTGAAAGAAGTAATAAACAGGGCCACAGACCTTTATGTAAGGAGAGTAAATAAAAGCAAGAGAAAAAGGAAACCGATATGGTTCTCCAAGCAAGTGGCTGAGAAAATAAAGGCTAAAGAGTTGGCGTTCATGAAATACACAAAAACTCAAGAAGAGGAACACGGGGAGGAATACCGGAGGAAACTGAAAGAAGCCAAGAGAGAGGTACGTCTGGCGAAAGCACAAGCGGAAGAAAAAATGACTAGAAATGTAAGGAGGGAAGACAAAAATGTCTTCACGTATATTAGTGAAAGGAGGAAGACTAAAAAGGGAATTGTGAGACTGAAAGATGCTGAGAACCACTATATAGATAATGATGAAGAAAAAGCAAATTTGCTAAACAGATACTTTTGTTCTGTTTTCACAGAAGAAAATCCTGGAGAAGCACCACGATTGACTGGCAAAAGTACACATGAGAATAGAGTGGATATAGCACCGTTCACAGAAGAGAGTGTGTATGAACAACTTGAAAATCTAAAGGTGGACAAAGCCATGGGACCAGACGGGATCCACCCCAGGATACTGAGGGAGTTCAGAGAGGTTCTTAAAGATTTGTTTAATAAATCCTTGGAGACGGGAGAGGTTGCGTGGGATTGGAGAAGAGCGGATGTAGTCCCTCTTCACAAAAGTAGTGATAGGGAAGAAGCTGGAAATAACAGGCCGGTAAGCCTCTCTTCGCTTATTGGAAAAGTAATGGAAGTAATGCTGAAGGAAAGGATAGTGAATTTCCTAGAAGCCAATAAGTTGCAAGATCCAAGACAACATGTGAACTGGATTAGGAACTGGTTGACGGACAGACGCCAGAGGGTGGTGGTTAATGGAATTCACTCGGATGAGGGAAAGGTGAGTAGTGGAGTGCCTCAGGGATCAGTACTGGGGCCGATTCTGTTCAATATATTTGTGAGTGACATTGCCGAAGGGTTAGAAGGTAAAGTTTGCCTTTTTGCGGATGATACTAAGATTTGCAACAGAGTGGACATCCCGGAGGGAGTGGAAAACATGAAAAAGGATCTGCAGAAGCTAGAAGAATGGTCTAAGGTTTGGCAATTAAAATTCAATGCGAAGAAAAGCAAACTGATGCACTTAGGGAGTAGAAATCCACGGGAGACGTATGTGCTAAGCGGGGGAGTCTGATATGTACAGACGGGGAGAGGGATCTTGGGGTGATAGTATCTGAGGATCTGAAGGCGACAAAACAGTGTGACAAGGCAGTGGCTTTAGCCAGAAGACTGTGACCAGCAGAAGAAAGGAGGTGTTGATGCCCCTGCACAAGTCGTTGGTGAGGCCCCACCTGGAGTATTGTGTTCAGTTTTGGAGGCCTTATCTTGCTAAGGATGTAAAAAGTATTGAAGTGGTGTAAAGAAAAGCTACAAAAATGGTATGGGATTTGCGTTACAAGACGTATGAGGAGAGACTTGATGACCTGAACATGTATACCCTGGAGGAAAGGAAAAACAGGGGTGATATGATACAGACGTTCAAATATTTGAAATGTATTTATCCGCAAATGAACCTTTTCTGTAGATGGAAAGGCGGTAGAACTAGAGGACATGAAATGAGATTGAATGGGGGCAGACTCAAGAAAAATGTCGGGAAGTATTTTTTCACGGAGAGAGTGGTGGATACTTGGAAAATTCGTTTATTAATGAAAACGGAAAACCAGATACATAAAAGCTAAAAGGTACATAAATACCCCTCAATCCCCTATTTACAAAGACAGACCAAACCCCCTACCCCCCAACACAGTCAAATAAATTCAAACAAATTCAAGGTGGCTTCGATCGCACATGTTTCCACCATTTGCAAAATGTACCCCTCCCTACTTCTACCCGCTCCCAACGTGCCACTTCCCACACAGCTCCAACAATATCCCAGCTAACCCGTTCTACTGACCTGAACGCCTGGCGCAGGGAGACTCCGCACCGTGCCATCCAAAGATAGAAACGGACAATGACCGAGATCAAGAACTCCGTCCCTGGGTCCAAGCCCCCCGACCCCTGCCCCCGCCCATACACCCAATCCGCATAAGAGTAGGTGCAAAAGCTGGGGATATGAAGCAGGGAGGCCACACGTTTACATACCAGAATCGAAAATGGACATTCCCTAAGGAAATGATCCATCGTCTCAGTACAACCAACACATTCCCCCCTTGGGCAATCACGATCTTGTACGTTCCTATAATTCAAGTTTGCTCTCACATACAGTTTCCCGTGTAGGGACAGCCAGGCAATGTCACGATATTTGTGTGGAATCCGCTTTGATGCCACAAACTGCAAGCCTTGTTGCAGAACTGGCTCTGGAGCGTCCCGAAGTGCCAAAGGAGAGGAGAATCACTGCATCCGCACTCTCTCTACCCATACCTCCCTCCTTCCCTCTTTAACCTCCTCCACCGTAATCCCCCACAACCGTACCAGTTTAGTCAATGTCCTGTAATACCCAACGCTTCCCGGGAAACCCCTCCGGCGGCCCACCACTTTCCCCCCTTCCAACCACGGACCCCAAAACTCCTCCCACCACTGCACAACACTACACGCCCATCCCGGAGCAACTCACCCCACCGCCTTCCCCAAATTAAACTGGATAAAGAAAGAACTGAACGTAAGAACCGGATTAACCATCCCAACCCCCCCCCCCCCTTTCCCCGTGGCAGATATGTAATATTCCTCTTTACAGGGTTCATTCGGTTCCCCCAGAGTAACTGAAAAAAAACACTATAAAGCCCTGTATAACAACATTCTGGCAACAAACAAATATAACTAAGAAACAAAAACATGGGCACCACCTGCATTTTCAGTAATCTCACCCGGTCAGTCATCGACATCCTCCACCCTTTCCACCTCTCTACCTTAGCCTTGGCCTCCAAAATCTTCCGTTCCCAGTTCCACTGTCCATAATCCCCCCCCCCCAAAGTAAACCCCTAGAACCCGCATCATTTCCACCCCTGGCGGAAACCCTCCCCCTAACTCAAAACGAGCCCCTTCCGGACCTACCCACAAGGAAGTACACTTTTGCAGGTTAATCCTGGATCCTGTCGCCCGAGAGTACTCCGCAATCTTCCTGTGCAAAACTTCCCCTTCCCCTTGATCCGCCACCCAAACTGTTATGTCATCTGCGTATGCCACCACACGCAGAGACACCCCGGTACACACTTCTATCCCTCTAAGCCCATCCACCCCCCCCCCCCCCCCCCACTCTAACCGGCGCACCAGGGGATCAATCGCGAAAGTGTACAGCAGGGGGCTCAACGGGCACCCCTGCCGCACCCCAGCCGTGATGTCAAATTCCCTTCCTTTCCACCCATTAACTAATGGAAAGCAGCGAACACCGATGTACAACAACTGGAGCTGTTCAACCCAAGCCCTCGGAAAACCATAGTACCGCAAACTCTCCCAAAGAACCCTCCACTGCACCCAGTCGAAGGCCTTATCCTGGTCCAAGGCCACTACTAGACGACCCTCCTGCCCCCCCCGGCTCCGCTCCACCCCCTCCCGAACCCAGGCCACTGCTGCCAACACCCCCCTCCCTGGGACCCCACACCCCTGAGACACCGCCAACTCCCTCCCTGCCACCTGCCGCATACGTGCCAACAACATGTGAGCAAAGATCTTAAGGTCACTGTTCAATAAGGCAATGGGCCTCCAATTTACTATATCTCGAGCATCTTTCCCCTTACTGAGAAGAACCAAGGCCGATTTCCCAAAGGACTCTGGCAGAGAACCTCCCTTCCGGGCCTCCTCCCATACCTCCAACAAGATAGGTGCCAACTGAACTTTAAATCGTTGATAGAACTCTGCCGGGAGACCGTCGGGCCCCGGTGCCGTCTTGCGCTGCAGAGCCTCAATGGCCGCCTCCACCTCCCTGACTGTCCAAGGCTGCAGCAAGGCCTGAAGATGGGGCCCCCCTGTCCCACCCCCGGAGTCCCTTCCACATACCTCCGTATGTCTTCCTCATCCAAATGTAGATCGGAGAAGAAATGTCCAAAATGCTCCCCCACCACCCGCAAAATCCCTTCCCTCGAATCCTGAACAACCCCGTCCCTGTCCATTAACCCTTCCATGACCCTACGTTCCCTTCTTTCCTTACAGCACTCAAATGGGTCCGCACTCAATAATTTGCCAAAATCCCTCTCATAAACTAATGAGGACTACCGGTCATACTGAACTCGCTCGATTTCCACCTGTATAGCCTCTATATCCTCCCTCTTCCCCCCCTGGAAATTAAATTATCCCTCCTCTTTTTTAATGCTATTCCCAACCGTGTCGCCTCCCTCCCCTCCTGCCTTGCCTGTCTAAGAAAAAACCCCTTCGTGCGTTGTTTCACCGCTTCCCACCACCACCCTACCAAGGGGAAGATGCCTAAGATAGTCTGCTGATCCCCCAAAAACTCCACATACTCTCTATGCACCTCCCCCTCCTTTAACCATTTCAAATTTAATCTCCACATCCCCTTTCCTGGCCTATGGACCCCCGACCCCCCTACTTCTATCTGCACCGCCCTGTGGTCCGAAAACTCTACTACCACCAACTCGGGAGCCTGTACGCAGGTCCCTCTTCTAACCAAAAAACGGTCGATCCGACTTCTACAATTCCCTCTAAAAAAAGTAAAACCCCCTTGCCCACCCCCGTGCTCCAAGTAGACATCCACTAACCCTGCCCCCCTCATTATCCCCACTAAACGAACTCCGTCATACCTCACCTGTGCACACCTGCCCCCACTGTCCTCCTTCCTCAGAATCGTGTTAAAATCGCCCCCCCCACACTAACTGACGTGAAGAATACAAATAGGGTTTGATTTTCCCAAATAACTGTGACCTCCCCTTCTTAGTTTGTGGCCCATACACATTTATCACCCTTAACGCCACCCCGTGCAACACAACATCCACCACCAAACACCTCCCTACCCCTAACTCCACCACCCGTTGAATCACCGCTTTGTGAGATTTAAACAAAATTCCCACCCCCCCATACTTCTCCCCTGCCAACCCCCACACTGAGGGTCCCCATCTCCAAGCCTGCTTTGCTCTTCTCACATCGGCCAAAGACTGCAGCCTGGTCTCCTGCAGGAGAAAACAATCAGCCGACATGGAGGAAAGGCCCTCAAAGGCCAGACACCTCGCCCTTGTGGAGGCAATACTTGCCACGTTCAGCGTGATGAACGCCAACAAGGAACCTGCCATCATTATCAATTAGAAAACCGCCTCCCCTGGCCCTGCCTCCCCATCCTTCCTTCTCTCTGCTCCAGACCTCCCTTTGAAGGCCCAGCTTCTTCCTCCACCTCTTCCTCCGCCCAGTCCCTAACCCCAAACTCAAAGGTCCCCCCCTTCCATCCTTCCCTGGTCCTTGCTTTCTTCCTCCCCTTCTTCTTCCTCTCCTCCCCCCCTCCCCCTTCACCGGAAAAACCCCGGTCTCTCCCCCTTCCCCCACCCCCTCCCCCCCATCCCACCCTCCATCCCCCCTCCCTCCCCTCCATCTTCCTCCCCCCTCTCTACCCCCTGCTCCCCCTGAACCTTTCCTAATTTCCTCTTCTCCCCTTCTCCCCCACCTACCTCTGCTCTCCCTCCCTCCTCCTGCACGTCCATTCCATCTCCTATCTCCAACCTCCCCATCCTCCCCCTTCCCCTCCTCGTACCCTTCCCTCCCCCCTCTGTCCCTATCTCCCCCTCTTCACCTACCCCCTGCCATGCCTCACTGTCCTCTCTTCCGTTCTCCTCTCCATACTCTTCCCCCCGTCCCTCATCTTCGAGGACCCGAAATCTATTCTCCACCACTATTCCCTGCCCTAACTTCCTTCCAGCCTCCACCAGAAGTCCCCCCCTTCCTCCTCCTAGAGACTCGCGTCCACCCTTCCCCCTCCCCTCCTTGCCTCTTCTCACCCTTCCGAACGTTCGCCCCCTGCTCCCCCAACTCTTCCTCTACCCTCCCCCCTTCCAATCACTTCTACTGCCCGCCCCAAACCTCCACCCCCCCAGCACGATCTCCCCTTTCATCACCCTCCCCTCCCCCTTCCTCCCCCCCCCCATTATGAAAGGCTTGCGGGCAAGCCCGAAAGGCGTGCCCCAGATCCCCGCACAAATTACACCGGATGGAGGTACAATGTTCTGCCACGTGCTCCCTCGCCCCACACTTTGCACACTGAACCACTGGGCATGACATACTATAATGCCGGAAGGAACCACACTTAAAACATTGCCTAGGCTGTCTCTTATAAAAACACAAGATCCGATCTCTTCCGATGAAAGCCGCTGAAGGAATGTGTTGGGTGACGTGCCCCACCTGGTATAACCTCACCGTCACCCCCCACCCCCCTGCCCATACCCTACTAGGGTCTGGAAGCTTGACCAGAGGAGTCCTTAACTCTGCATACCTCTGCAGCCAGTAGGTCAAATCCGCCCCCGAGATTGACTCATTCCTCACTAACAGAGTCACCTGCACCAGGTCAGGTTTACTAATAGGCACAACTCGAAAATTTCTCCAGTCCCCCCCCCTTTAACCTCCCCGTATTTCTCCCAAAAAATCTCCATTCCCCGTTGGGTCAAAAAACTGACATCATACTCTGGAATGTTCGCCGGGTGAATGCAAGCATACAGATCTTCCGGGAGAAATCCTAACCCTAGAACTATCTTTAACACCACATCCCTACTTGGCATCCCCCCTCCCCCACCCACCTCAATTGAACCACATTCCGGCATTTGGGAACAGACCCCCCAGACCACCCCTCACCCCCCCCCGTCCCCCCCTCCGCTGCCCAAATCCCCCCCTACCACTCCCCATACCAACCACCGCGGCAAAAGAAGGAGCCCCCCGCCCCCCCCCACCCTTGGCGCTCGAGGCTTCCTGCCCACCCCAAACCCCCCTTTACAAAACCCTTCTGGCCCCCTCCATCCCCTTCCTCGATCCTATCATCCCCCCCTCCCTTCCCCCCTTCTCCAACCTGAACCTTATCTCCCGGACCCCCCACACCAACTAACCTATTCCCCTCAACAGGAGGAGACATGTCAATCACATCCCCCCCATTCCGCAATCCCTGCCCCCCTCCCCCTTCCTGCAAACCAAGCCTCCCCCCATCGTCCTTGCCCAAACATGGAACAGAGTCAACAGTCGGACACAAACCCTCACAGTTCAACACTCCCCCTGCTTGAGTCACAGCAATGTCAGGGAAAGTGTTCAGCAACTTATCTGCCGTCTGTTGTAAAGCTGGCTCAGCATGCCGCTCCTCAGCCGACAGGTCCTGCGCGAGACGAACAGGGAGCTCCGTTTCAGTCAGTTCCTTCTTCTGATCCAAATTCCCTGTTGCCTGCCTGCCAACGACCAGCAAGTTTCGTCCTTCTCCTGCTGCCTGCTTGACCAGAGTCTCCTGGTGCTCCGTGTCAGGTGGGTGGGGCCTCTCCAATCCAGCAATCGCCGCCACTCGCCCCTCTGTACCGTCTGAAATGCCACCATCCAGTAATGAACTGCCAGCCTTTCCCGGTGCCTCTGGAAGCCGTTCTCTGCTGGGGACAGCGCATCCACCACCCGACTCACTGTTTGCCAGCTCTCCCTCCAGAAGACTGCCGTTGTGCACCCCGGACGCTGCGCGGGGGCAGGGCTTCTCCAAACATAGAGGCAGAGATGTAGCTGCAGATAAAGACACCTGCTTCTGCTGCAATCCTTCCGGCTCTGCTTCCGCTGCTGCAATCTTTCTTTCTGGAGGTTCTAATATTGGTAAGTCACCATCTCCTTCACTGGACACCTCTGCCACTACTTCTGTAGAAAAAAGCCGACAGTCTGAAGCTCCCTCCTCTGTCTCCACAATCTGGAAGGTCTTAACCAGCTTTTTAATTGCTTTCTCTTCTCCAACAGGTGCAGTCACCAACCCTGCCCCCGAACCACATCCTGCTGCTGCCTCCCTGCAGTCTGCCTGCTTAGTAAGTCCCCTGGACTGAGTTGCCAGGTTTTTCATAAATGCTAAAGTGGATGTGAAGCAGCTAAGCGAATCAGAAGACAAAAGGCCAAATTGGTTCCGAAACAATGCAACTTTATTGCTAGCAATGAACAGCACTGAGTTCTCTCAGGATACTGTGTGTCACGAATCATCTGACACTTACATTTATACTTCCCTACTGGGCCTGCGCATTAGGCCCCTTATACATCACAGTAGACATGCGCAGTAAACATTTGTAGTTCTTACAGTGCACATTTGTAGTTCACAGTACATACACACGTCATAATACTGAAATGATACTGGCTAGGGAAATGAAACTTAACATCTTCTTCTACACACACACAATGCTCCTTTCTAGCACAGGAGATAAGGTTCGTTAGGCTCAGAGATGCAGGGTGGGGGTGTCTACACCCTCCAAGGTCATCTATTCATATGACGCCTACGTGCAAGCTGGTCTTGTGTAAGCCTTGCTACTACTGTTACAAGCTATATATCTAATAGCCCTGCATTCTGTCTTACATTAGTAAACAGCAAACTGGGTAAGGCACAAATGTCCAGTGCATTCATAAAGTATAAAAAGCAGAGGTAGTATGCATAAGTATAAGTCCATCAGTATGCAGAAAACATGAGGTTGTTCTGTTGGTCAGTAGTATTCGGGTAGTATCCGGCGCTCCACTCCTACAATTCCCCCCTTTTGATACTAGAACAGTCATTCTGATGGAGAGTATCACTCCCAGAACCCTGAAAGTGAAAAGAAAGACAAGAAACATTAGCAAGGAGGCAAGAAGGAGCCCTAGGCCCTTGTGCAGCCGCTGGTTACTTCGCCGGGGTTGAGACGGAGGGCCCCTAGTGGAATCCCCCCCCCTTTGTAGCCGGTCTTATGCTGGCACAAGGGTATTGGCCCATGAATTGACTCTAGAGGATAGAAGTCCGCATCAACCACAAGGTTCTGCTTCATCAGATTGCGGAATGGGGAAGTACATCTGGAGAGCCATAAGTTGGGCAGCAGTTCGGCGGTCAGCGATACTCTCCATGGTGGAGCGGAGACACCTGAAAACTAAGGGGAGAGACAAAGGAATTAATAGGCAGGATAGCAAGAACAGGCCCCCCATAGCGAGGAGGCTCTTTAGGCTGCCGGAGGTCGGCAGCCAGTTGGTTAGGGAGGAGGTCCAATCCCAAGCGCTGTTCCAGGTTTGGACTGGGACGTGAGCCAACTTAACCATCCAGTCAGTTATCTCTCTGATGACATGGGTCTGGTCATCAATTTGTAAGCAGCAATTACTAAGGTTAAATTTGCCACATACCCCCCCCTCCTGGGCCAAGAGGTAGTCAAGAGCTAGGCGATTTTGGTAAACTGCAGTAATGAGCTTAGTGTTTTGGCGGGCCAGGACGTTGAGGGCAAAGGCCGAATCATTGGTAAGGATTTCGAGCACGGCCTGTAAGCGGATAATGCGATTCAGCATGTAGATAGGAGTACGGTACCCGTAGGTACCATCTTCAGCCCATGTGGCCGGTCCATAGTAGTGAATGATACGTTCTGGCGGCCACTCGTTGTCCTTCCAGTCTCCTATCTGGACTTTGGGTTTGAGGTCTGGAGGGGACCGTTTACGCCTGCCAATATTACCAGGCCCCTTTTCCATGTACAAGGGGATGCCCAACGTCTCGCCGACGCGTAGGGGCAGAAGGAAGAAACTAGGACGGACAGTGCCCAAGAGACAGGTACCGTACCAGCAGACCGGGAGCTGTTCATAAGCCCTGCGACCGCAGATATAGTAGTAGCCCTCCGGGGCTATCCACTTAAGGGAGGCGTTTCCTCCGAATGTCCAAGTTGTGTTCAAGGTGGGTTCAGTCCAGATGGGCTCCGGGGCGGGCAGGTTGTCCATCTGCCACCAGATATGTCGGCTTCCATTAAACTGAAGGACCCCCGTACAAGCGGAATCTCCCACTGGTACAGAATAACGCTTCGATGGCGCTCGGCTAGCGCAAAGGGTACCTATGATGTTGGTTCTCAGGGCCCATTCGTAGGGCCTCGGACGCCGAGGAAAGGTAATGTTGGTGGTGTTGAGAGCGTCCCACATATGCTGTCGGATCTCCTTCGCTTCCCAGGGCCATTGCTCACCCATGTCGGTGCCCCCACAGACAAAACAGTTGGCGATTCCCAGGGAGAGGGCAATGTTTTCGGCCAGGTTGAGGAACATGTTCCGAGCTTCGGGAGAAATGGGGAACTTAGTCGCTGCTTCCTCCGCGCGAGCGATTTCGTCGAATACGTCCTGGTACCCGACAACCGTGGTCTGATAGTGTGTGGGTGTCTTCTGCTCCAGGCTCTGGCTAATAGTAATGAATGTTATAGGGTCCGTCCCGGCTCCATCGATGCCAAATCCCCACATTTGTCTCCAGGGACTCTCCGGTCCCCTTAGTGGCCACTCAAGGAGCACGGTATTATCTGAGCCCCTGCGAATTTCACCTAGGCCGGGGCATCCAGGGTAACCGCCTCCAGTGTAGGCACACACTCGTTCCCATCCTGAGGTCCGCGTGTCTGCGGCGCAAGGTAACCAAGACCAAGGAGACCCATATCTTCCGTCCAAAGTGAGGGGGCAAACATACTTGTGATCGTTCGCATAGGCCTGGCGCCAAGCTAGACTGCCGCACTTGTGAGACCAGGGGTGTCTGTCGATAGCAACACAGACATCAAAGGTAAGGGTGGCCACAGTCTGAGTACCACCCGCGATGATGCGGGTAGAGTTCACGTAATACAGGATACCATCTCCCTGGACTCCCATGGAACTGACGTATTGGGGGAGGCCCACACTGAGGGTGACATTATAATATCGTGGCTTGACTGGACTGTGACAGATCGTGAGATTGCCCTGGAGACACCTGTGAAACTGCTGAAGTCCAGCCGGGGTTGTAATGGCACAAGCCGGAAGGGGCCGGCAGCCACCTTCCGGGGGCTGCGACTGATGGATGAGGGTGGTGATCAGGTGGTATCCCCCCTCTATGCGATGGCGCACCAAGCGCAAACATTCAGTGCAGTTCTGACTCAAGGAAGGAGATTGGTTGGAGAATGGACAGAGGAGGAGTAAGAAGAGTGGGTACAGCATCATAGATTTGGGGGTAGGTATCCCAGTCGTTGCAGTAGGAAGATGATGAGACCCACGATGAAGGCTGCGATAAACAAACAGCCGAAGACGCAGTGGGTCCAATAGCTGAGCTTCTGTTGCTGGGTAGGCATGGATCTGTAGGTTTACTTTTTCCTTAGGGTCAGCCGTAGTGGAGCGTCGGGATGCTGATGGGCAGTCCACAGCTTAGGAACGCTATTGGTAGGTGCAGCGGGCTTCAGCCTGGTCCAATGTATCCACACAGGGCTTCCTGCAATTTTAACAGCGGTTGGGGTAGTTAGGAGAACAAGGGAGGGCCCTTTCCATTTGGGCTTGAGACAGTCAGATTCATCCCACTCTTTTACCCAGACTTCCTCCCCTACTCTAAACTGATGTGTAGGACTGGTGAGAACAAGGGGGCCTACCCTTTCAGTGTATTGCTGGATGTCTTGCATTACCTCACGTAAGGCTTTCATCTGTTTCACTAAGGAATTCTCGCCCTGAATCTGCAAGGAGTCGGGAAAGGAGGGTAGTGGTGGCGGCCTAGCGTACATCATCTCGTAAGGAGTAAGGCCGGTAGCCTTGGGGGTGCACCTGAGATGCAGCAAGGCCAGTGGGAGTAGGTCGGGCCATTTGGCTTTGGCTTCTTGACATAGCTTAGCGAGCTGGTTCTTCAGGGATCGGTTAGCTCTCTCCACTATCCCACTACTTTGGGGTCGCCAAGCACAATGCAACTTCCAATTGAGGCCCAGCCTCGTGCTGAGCTGTTGGGTTACTTCACTGGTAAATGCAGGTCCGTTGTCGGAATTTATCTGTTTGGGGAGACCGTATCTGGGTAAGATATGATGTATCAGTAAAGAGGTGACTTCTTTAGCCATTTCCGTTCTGGTGGGCTGGGCTTCAATCCATCCGGTGTAGGTACACACGGCGACGAGGATGGCTTTGTAGCCCCGGGCTGGAGGCATATGCGTGAAGTCAATCTGGCAGACGTGAAAAGGGCTAGTGCCTCGGAGAAGGTGTCCTGGCGTAGGACCGGGCCCCGTTCTTGGGTTGTTTCGAGCACAAGTTGCGCATTGGCTGGAAGCATTTTTGGTCCACAGGGACAGTTTGTTGATGTAGTAGGTCTTCTCGAGTAGGCGCCCCAGAGCGTCCCTGCCCAGGTGGGTGCGGTCGTGAGCCTCCTTGGCCACCGTCCAGGCCAAGGCTTCGGGTATCCATATGCGCCCATCCTGTAGTATCCACCAGCCATTGCGTGACTCCAGGCCCTCTTGCCGGGCCCACTCAGTTTCTTGTGGGGTATAGATGGGGGTCTCTGTGGGGAGGTGAACGATGAGTACGGGGTCAGAAGAATGAGAAGGGTAAGGGAGTTGACTCGCCCTTTTTGCGGCATCATCCGCCTGCTGGTTTCCCCGGGCGATAGGGTCCGTCCGGCCGGTGTGGGCCCTGCAATGCATTACAGCTACTTTCTTTGGCTTCCACACTGACTCGAGTAATTGACAGATCTCAGTGGCGTTGGCAAGTCCTTTCCCTTCAGCTGTCAGAAATCCCCTCTCCTTGTACAAAGCTCCGTGCACTTGGAGGGTGAGGAAAGCGTATTTGGAGTCGGTGTAGATGTTAACAACTTTTCCTTCAGCCCACAGGAGGGCTTTGGTGAGGGCGATCAGCTCCGCTTTCTGGGCTGACGTTCTGGGCGGCAGAGCCATAGCCTCGATCACATGGTCCTCAGACACGACAGCATAGCCAGCTCGT
The DNA here is from genome assembly GCF_901765095.1 of Microcaecilia unicolor. NCBI lineage: Eukaryota > Metazoa > Chordata > Amphibia > Gymnophiona > Siphonopidae > Microcaecilia > Microcaecilia unicolor. The sequence goes on from NC_044031.1 coordinate 3,492,226, forward strand.
CGAATTCCCTCGATCACCTGGCTGCTCCCATCGGTAAAAAGGGTGATGCCCCCTTGCCAGGGTTGGTCCTTGAGGTCAGGTCTGCTAGAATGCACAGTGGCCATTACCTCCTCACAGTCGTGGAATGGTGGTTCAGGGGCCGGAAGGAGGGTGGCAGGGTTAAGGTTAGTTGTGTCCAGGATCCGTACCTCCGGGTTTTCGCACAGGAGGGCCTGGTATTTAACCAATCGGGAGTTGGTCATCCATCTGGGTCCGTGGCTCTCGAGTAGGCCGCGGATGGTGTGGGGTGTAGTCACAAAAAGTGTTTGGCCAAACGTGAGTTTATTGGCCTCGTGTATCAGCAGACAGGCCGCCGCAATGCTTCGGAGACAGCCCGGCCACCCTCGTGCCACGTTGTCCATGCCCTTGGAGAGATATGCTACAGGGCGTTGCCAGGTGCCGACCAATTGGGTGAGGACCCCAAGTGCCAGTCCCTTCTTTTCATCGATGAACAAGTGGAACGGCTTGGTCACATCTGGCAGTCCGAGCGCTGGTGGGGCCACAAGGGCCTCCTTGAGGTCCTGAAGGGCTTTCAGTTCGTGTTTCTCCCACTGGAGGTTTTGGCCCTCGAGTTCAGGTCCTTTCAGTTTGGCATACAAGTCTTGGGTCAGAACAGCGAAGTTAATGATCCAGATTCGGCAGTACCCAGCTGCTCCTAATAATGCCCGCAATTCCTTCTTATTGGCAGGAGTGGGTTGGTTGCGAATGGCTTGGGTGCGAGGGGTACCGAGCCTTCGGGTTCCTTCTCGGAGGCGAAACCCCAGATACTCGACTTCGATCTCGCATATCTGGGCCTTTTTCCGGCTGGCCCAGGTACCCCTGGGCTTCCAGGGTCTTCAAGAGGTAAAGGGTGGCTTCTGCACAGTCCGTTTACGTTCCACGGGCCACCAACAGGTCATCCACGTATTGGACGACCGGCCCGTATTCGTCCTGATACGTCTTCAAGTCCTGGGCCAATTGGTCACCAAAGAGGGTAGGCGAGTTCTTGAATCCCTGGGGAAGTCGGGTCCATGTGAATTGCTGCTTATTCCCAGTCTGTAAGTCTTCCCACGTGAAGGCAAACAACTTCTGACTGTCGGCAGCAAGAGGAACGGAGAAGAAGGCGTCCTTCAGATCAATGACACTATACCACTTGGTCTGGGCTGGCACTTGGGCTAGGATTGAGTAGGGGTTTGGTACGAGAGCGACTATGTCGGCTACCTGGTTGTTGACTTTCCTCAGGTCCTGGACGGGTCTGTACTCTGAGGTTCCTGGCTTCTTAACGGGCAGCAATGGGGTGTTCCATGCGGATCTGATCGGTTTAAGGACCCCTTGTTGAAGGAGTTTCTGTAGATGAGCTTGCATACTATATCGGGCTGCATAAGGGATATGGTATTGTCCTTGGTTGACGACTTGAGCATTTGGTTTGAGTTCAATCCAGATGGGGATGGCGTTAACAGCCAATCCACCGGGGTTCACCTCTGCCCATACGTTGGGCACCTCATCCATTAAGGCTCGTCTCCGCTGAGCAAAAGGGGTGTCTTGGGCATAACGGCAGTCATTGGGGCCTGCAACGGGGGGGGGGGGGGGGGGGGCGTGTAGTCTCCATTCTTCTCTCACGGGGCAGACAAGCGTCACTGGTCGGTCTTCAAAGTGAGCTTCCACTTCACCCGAGGTCTTGAACTTCAAGGTGGCCTGGAGCTTGCAGAGTAGATCTCGACCGATCAAGGGGATTGGGCATCCGGGGACATGTATGAACTGATGGGACACCATCGTCCCTCCGATCTGGACTTGGCGTTCTTTAAGGAGGGGAGCCGTAAGTGCTTTCCCGGAGGCCCCCACAATCGGTATGGTTTCTTTCGTGGCCGGTGCTATGGCAGTGGTGATAACAGATCGCTGGGCCCCAGTGTCGAGTAAGGCCTTCATCAACTGCGTCCCCACCCGGATCTCCACCAGAGGGTCAGTGGGGACTCTGCCCTCCCGGTCCCTTCATGCAGTACGGTCCCGGGTGGCATCAAGGGCCATCTGCCATTCCTGTTGTTCATCTCGTCCTCGGCCTCGTCCTCGGCCTCGTCTGGGCCCCCTTGTTCGGTCGTCATTCTCCTCCTCTCTCGTCCGATCTCGTGGCTTCTCCGGGCAGTCAGCCCACCAGTGTCCTTCTTCCCGGCAATTTGCACACTGGTTACGTCCTATGGGGGATCGTGTCCCTCTTCCCCTTCGACCCTTGCCTTTACCCCGTGATCTAGACCCCAGGCGTTCTTCCAGCACCGTGGCCAACACATCTGCCTTCTCCCGCATCCGTCTGGTCGATTCCTTCCGGGCTTCCGTCTTCTCCTCTTGGTCGCGGTATCCGAATACCCGATCAGCTATAGCTTTCAATTGGCTGATACTCATTCCCTCAAACCCCTCCGTTCTCTGTAGCTTTCTTCATATATCCGGTGCCGACTGGCTGACAAAGCTCATAACCACTGTGGGGAGATTCTTGGGATCTTCGGGGTTTATAGGACTGTGTCTCCTAAATGACTCCATTAGTCGTTCAAGAAAGTCTCCTGGGCTTTCGTCTTTCAATTGAACTACACTATGGATTTTTCCCATATTGGTAACCTTCTGTTTCCCCTTCTTAAGGGCTGCCAGGTACGCCTGCTGATACCTGCGAATAACGGTTTGGCCCTCAGCGGTTCGGTAATCCCACGCAGGAGCAGCGGTGGGCGCCTCCGCTTCTATTAGGTTCTGTACGTTAGCATGGCTGGGGTTCACGTCCCGGACGGCTTGTTCCATATTCTGTTGTAAGAGGCGGCGTTCCTCAGTGGTTAGAATGTGGGCGCTTAATTGCCTAAGGTCACCCCAAGTCGGGTTGTAACTATAGATAATGCCCTCCACCAATTCTACCAGCTGTTCAGGTTTCTGGTCGTACAAGGGCCCATGCAATTTCCAGTTGTACAAGTCGGCACTGGAGAAGGGGACGTGGCTATAGACGGTTGATTCAATGGGCTGGCCCCCTTCTTCTGCCGGGTTAGGGGTAAAGGTGGTAGATAGTCGGACTGGGTACAAGTTGGTAATCCCCGTCCTGCGACTGGAAGGGGGGGCATTTTGCGGACTCGATTGAGGGAACTGAGTGACTCTCTTCACAACCCTTTTGCTCTTCCGTGAGGTTGCAGGGCCAGTTGACTCAGGTGAGCCAGGTCGGGATGTCTCTCCGGCCTCCGATTCTGACTCGGAAGCCTCGACGTTATCCGGACCCACCGCCAGGCCCGCGAAATCGGGGTATATGGGGGCGTATGGCGGTGGGGCAATATCGTCTTCATATGTCTCCGCCGTAGCCAGTATCGGGGCCTTCGGGGGTACCTTTCCGGGCAAATCCTGAACTTTCCCTCGGGTTCCCTTCGGGGGTTTCACTCTAGGAAGTGTGTAGGTAGTACGGGGCGTGGTCTCTGTCCTAGCAATAGTAACACTGGGCGTGGTCTTTATGGCTTCAATGCTAGGAGCGGTCGGCCTTATGGGGGCGGTCCCTGCGGCCTTCTGAACGGCAGCGGTTGCCGGGGTTTGGAGCGTGAAGGCATGGGTTGACAGGGCTTTAAGTTTAGTTTTCCGGCCCTTTCTCTGGTTCACCACCATAAGGGCCGCTTTTTCTACCTTATGTTGGGCCCAGTCCGGCGGGTTCCAGACTACATTCAACCACGCTTCTATATACGGTATGTCCTCAGGACAGCCAGGATTCCCTTCAACTATAACAATGTCCATAATCGCCGCTACCTTCTCATATTCAAATGACCCTTCCGGTGGCCACTCCGCGATCCCCAACCCTGGCCACATAAATTGACATCGCTGTATCATCCCGGCCCTACTACATTTATCTTGGTCGAACACTTCGCTAAAGTGCTCCGTCATTAACTCTAGAGGTGTGGACCCACCCCCGCCCATCCTAACCTGAGTGCCAAAGGATAGGCCACAGACAAAGAGGGAGAGGGATGGTGGAGGAGTAAGGGGTCTCTTTCCACCGGACACAGAAGGGTCAACACTCGGCCTGACCGGAACGCGGTCGCCCGGTCCAGAAATGCAAGCCCACTCACACACTTTCATACGCCACAAGAAACCCTCCCGTTCGGTTTCTTCGCCCGAGCCTAGTGAGTTTCGGGACCTAGTCCGTATTAGTCACTGGCTAAAAGAGGGTGATCACGCCTCTTCTTCGGTCCTTACTGGGCCGGTCACTACGTAGAGTATACTCGCCTGTCCGCCGGGGTCGCAGGCCGCGCCGTCGTACGCGTCTCTCACTGGAGTAGGAAAAAAACAAAAAGGTGCCTTGCCGGAACCACACAGCCCCTTTCCAGTCAGGCGGAATTGATCGACCCTCCTCCGGGAGATGGACACTGAAATCAGCGGTGGCCACTCACCACCTTCTCGGGAGGGGATCGATGACCCGTCCCGACTGCAATGGGGGAGGGGAAAGAATATAATCCGATTTTCCCTTTTGTAAACACTCCTGGCTGGCTCGCCAATGAAGCAGCTAAGCGAATCAGAAGACAAAAGGCCAAATTGGTTCCGAAACAATGCAACTTTATTGCTAGCAATGAACAGCACTGAGTTCTCTCAGGATACTGTGTGTCACGAATCATCTGACACTTACATTTATACTTCCCTACTGGGCCTGCACATTAGGCCCCTTATACATCACAGTAGACATGCGCAGTAAACATTTGTAGTTCTTACAGTGCACATTTGTAGTTCACAGTACATACACACGTCATAATACTGAAATGATACTGGCTAGGGAAACGAAACTTAACATCTTCTTCTAAACACACACAATGCTCCTTTCTAGCACAGGAGATAAGGTTCGTTAGGCTCAGAGATGCAGGGTGGGGGTGTCTACACCCTCCAAGGTCATCTATTCATATGACGCCTACGTGCAAGCTGGTCTTGTGTAAGCCTTGCTACTACTGTTACAAGCTATATATCTAATAGCCCTGCATTCTGTCTTACATTAGTAAACAGCAAACTGGGTAAGGCACAAATGTCCAGTGCATTCATAAAGTATAAAAAGCAGAGGTAGTATGCATAAGTATAAGTCCATCAGTATGCAGAAAACATGAGGTTGTTCTGTTGGTCAGTAGTATTCGGGTAGTATCCGGCGCTCCACTCCTACAGATGTACTAGCAGAGTCTGGCAAGTCTTCTGGTTTAGACAAATCCTGAGACAAGGAGGCTAGACCCGATGTCCGCAGTTCTGTTTCCCTGGGAACTGCAGACTCTTGCTGGGACACAGTTCTCCCTTGACCTGAAGACTGTGACCTTAAAGCCATACGTTCTTGATTACAATATAGTTCTCTTAAAGGGTTCTCAGGTCCCTTTTTTAAACCCCTCAGCAACAGTTCTTTCTTTTGTATCAGTTTTCTCAAACGGGCTTCCTCCTTCACATAACCTTTCTTGTGCTCTGCTGGAGCAAGTTTACTCATAACTTTTGTCATTTTCACACGCTTTCCCAAATCAACCAGTTCTTTCTCCACACGTTTAATTCTTCGCACTGTACAGATCAAACTACGTGCCGGGTCCTCAGGGTCATAAGGAATATCTAGGAATTCCTCCTCTTCCTCCTCTGAAGACCCACTCTCTTCACTTTCTGCCTCATCAAATGCAGGAAAAAATTCTGAGCTAACTTCCATAGCTTCATCTTCCTTTCTCTGCTTAGGGTGCCCTTCCAGGGCCTCCACCAGCTTTCTCCCCTCCCCACAATCTTCACTCTCACCTCCCAGATGTTGCTGGAGCGTGGGGGGGGGGGGGGGGGGGGGTTACTGGACTGGCTTCCACCCTTGGGCCTCTGCTCTCTGCGATCAACAGGACTCCTCTCCCTCCTGTCAGAAGCTCGACCGGAAAGAGAGCTGCTTCTCCCGGCCTTCTGGTCCCTGGCCCCAGGAGGCCCCATGGCCTGGGCCTTTCCTGAGGACCGCTCCCCAGGGACCCTCCGCATCCTCAGGGAAGGAGCTAGGCCTCACTCCCTTCCCTGGAACCTGCAGAGCTTCCGGCTGCACCTCCTCCTCCTTCCAAGTCTGAACAGCAACTAACTTGGAATGCCCTCCCGCGGGAGGTGATGGAGATGAAAACGGTAACAGAATTCAAAAATGCGTGGGATAAACATAAAGGAATCCTGTTCAGAAGGAATGGATCCTCAGAAGCTTAGCGGAGATTGGGTGCCAGCACCGGTGGTGGGAGACGGGGCTGGTGGTTGGGAGGCGGGGCTAGTGCTGGGCAGACTTCTATGGTCTGTGCCCTGAAAATGGCAGATACAAATCAAGGTCAGATATATACATAAAGTAGCACATATGAGTTTATCTTGTTGGGCAGACTGGATGGACCGTACAGGTCTTTCTCTGCCGTCATTGACTATGTTACTATCAGGCTTATTTTTGAAAGAGAAGGACGCTCATCTTTCGACATAAATCGGAAGATGGGCGTCCTTCTCACAAGGTCACCCAAATCGGCATAATCAAAAGCTGATTTTGGGTGTCCTCAACTGCTTTCCGTCGCGGTGATGACCAAAGTTCATGGGGCGTTTCGGAGGAATAGCGAAGGCGGGACTGGTGCGTGCCTAATACATGGGCATCCTCGACTGATAATGGAAAAAGAAGGGCGACCCTGACGAGCATTTGCCCGACTTTACTAGGTCCAATTTTTTTAACAATCAAGACTCGAAAAGATGCCCTATATGACCAGATGACCACTGGAGGGGATTGTGGATGACCTCCCCTTACTCCCCCAGTGGTCACTAAGCCCCTCCCACCCAAAAAAGGTAATATTTTTTCCAGCCTCTATTCCAGCCTCTATTCCAGCCTCAAATATCATAACCAGCTCCAAGACAGCAGTATGCAGGTCCCTGGAGCAGTTTTAGTGGGTACTGCAGTGCACTTCAGGTGGTGGTAAATGGGAGCCCTCCAAAACCCACCATAAACCCACTTACCCACATCTAGGTGCCCCCCTTCATCCCTAAGGGCTATGGTAGTGGTGTACAGTTGTGGGGAGTGGGTTTTGGGGGGGTATGGGGGGTATAGGGGGCTCAGCACACAAGGTAAGGGAACTATGCACCTGGGAGCTTTTTTGAAGTCCACTGAAGTGCCCCCTAGGGTGCCCAGTTGGTGTCCTGGCATGTCAGGGGGACCAGTGCACTACAAATGTTGGATCCTCCCATGACCAAATGGCTTGGATTTGGTTGTTTCTGAGATGGGCGTCCTCGGTTTCCATTATCGCCGAAAATCGGGGATGAGCATCTCTAAGGACGACCTAAATGTTGAGATTTGGGCGTCCCCGACCATATTATCAAAACGAAAGATGGACGCCCATCTTGCTTCGATAATGCGGGTTTCCCCGCCCCTTCGCCGGGACGTCCTGTGAGAACGTCCTCAGGAAAACGTGGGCGCCCCTTTTGATTATACCCCTCTCTGTTACTGTGTTAGTCAGTAAGGGGGGGGGGGGAATTCTATAACAGAAGTGATCATGCACACGCTTATGTGCGCACATGTGTACATATGTGTTAATCATCTGCCTTATAGCTATTCTACAAATATATACAAATCTTGCATCAACATAGAAGCCTACTTTCCTTTATAGAACAAGCACCTATCAGCCGCTCTCAGGTGACTATTTCTAGGTGCAGTTATACAATTGTTTTTTTAAATGTTTGATGATTTCTGTAGAAGGTCAGCAGGTAGTCAGTGATTTCTCTAGAAGGTCAGTAGGTAGTGGGTTATTTCCCTAGAAGGTCAACAGATCGTCAGTGATTTCTCTTGTAAGTCAGTAGATAGTGGGTGATTTCTCTTGAAGGTCATCACATTGTCAGTGATCTCTCTTGAAGGTCAGTAGGTAGTGGGTGATTTCCCTAGAAGGTCATCAGATAGTCAGTAATTTCTGTGGAAGGTCAGTAGGTCGTAGGTGATTTCTCTTGGAGATCAGCATATAGTGATTTCTCTGAAAGGTCAGTAGGTAGTGGTTGATTTCAACAGAAGGTCAGCAGATAGTCAGTGATTTCTGTAGAAGGTCAGTAGATAGTGGGCGATTTCTCTTGAAGGTGATGAGATTGTCAGTGATTTCACTTGAAAATCAGTGGGTGATTTCTCTTGAAGGTCATCACATTATCAGTGATCTCTCTTGAAGGTCAGTAGATAGTGGATGATTTCCCTAGAAGATCATCAGATAGTAATTTCTGTGGAAGGTCAGTAGATAGTGGGCGATTTCTCTTGAAGGTCATGAGATTGTCAGTGATTTCTCTTGAAGGTCAGTAGATAGTGGGTGATTTCCCTAGAAGGTCATCAGATAGTCAGTAATTTCTGTGGAAGGTCAGTAGTTAGTGGATGATTTCTCTAGAAGACCATCAGATAGTCAGTAATTTCTCCTGAAGGTCAGTAGATAGTGGATGATTTCCCTAGAAGATCATCAGTAATTTCTGTGGAAGGTCAGTAGATAGTGGGCGATTTCTCTTGAAGGTCATGAGATTGTCAGTGATTTCTGTGGAAGGTCAGTAGTTAGTGGATGATTTCCCTAGAAGACCATCAGATAGTCAGTAATTTCTGTGGAAGGTCAGTAGGTCGTAGGTGATTTCTCTTGGAGATCAGCATATAGTGATTTCTTTGAAAGGTCAGTAGGTAGTGGTTGATTTCCACGGAAGGTCAGCAGATAGTCAGTGATTTCTGTAGAAGGTCAGTAGATAGTGGGCGATTTCTCTTGAAGGTGATGAGATCGTCAGTGATTTCACTTGAAAATCAGTAGATAGTGGGTGATTTCTCTTGAAGGTCATCACATCGTCAGTGATCTCTCTTGAAGGTCAGTAGATAGTGGGTGATTTCCCTAGAAGGTCATCAGATAGTCAGTAATTTCTGTGGAAGGTCAGTAGGTAGTGGGTGATTTCCCTAGAAGGTCATCAGATAGTCAGTAATTTCTGTGGAAGGTCAGTAGATAGTGGGCGATTTCTCTTGAAGGTGATGAGATTGTCAGTGATTTCTCCTGAAGGTCAGTAGACAGTGGATGATTTCCCTAGAAGATCATCAGATAGTAATTTCTGTGGAAGGTCAGTAGGTCGTAGGTGATTTCTCTTGGAGATCAGCATATAGTGATTTCTCTGAAAGGTCAGTAGGTAGTGGTTGATTTCCACGGAAGGTCAGCAGATAGTCAGTGATTCTCTGGAAGGACTGTAGGTAACGGATGATGTTTTCTCTTCCAATTCAGTAGATCACCAGTGATTCTTTTAGAAGATGAATTGATAGTGGACAATTTCTCTGGAAGATCACTGGATAGTCCTCGGTACTGTAGAATAACAACATCTGACAATCCAAGTTTAATGAAGAAACAAAAATGCTACACATTATAAAGCAAGGTTACATCATTATATGATGTATTTTACTTTCTGTTAATATATTTTGAACATGTTCGTGCTTTTCTAAATGTTATGTAAGCCACATTGAATCTGAGTTCTACTCGTGCTAATGCAGGATATAAATGTCATAGGAAGGACAGGATGGATAGAACAATATTTTAGGGCAAGTGGAGTGGAGACTGCCAGTGCTAGATCTTCCAGTCTTATTCAAGCAGAAGACGATATGTTAAATATATTTCATTCTTTCTGCTATTCCTTTTTTTTCAGGTTTCGATATTTCAAGTGTCTCTGCCTCTGCAGAGTTAAGTGTAAATTTAGAACATAAGAATTTCTTTACTGGGATAGATTAAAGGTCAATCCAGCCTAGCATCCTATTTCTATCAGTGGACAGTCCAGGTCACAAATAACTGTCAGAGTCCCCAAATCTTGCAAGATTCCAGGCTACCTAACCCCAGGATAAGCAGTGGCTTTCCACAATCTACCTTAATAATGGACTTTTCCTCCAAGAACTTGTACAAACCTTTTTTTCAGCCCATCTGCATTAACTGCTTTGCCCACTTGCTCTGGCAATGAGGTTCCAGAGCTTAACTACCTGCTGAGTGAACAAACATCTTCTCCTATCATCGTGCTTCTATCAGTGGTGTAGCCAGACCCAGTATTTTGGATGGGACCAGAGCCAACCTAGATGAGTCCTTCCATGGCATGGCAGTCCACAGCTCCCCCCCCCCCCCCCCCCCCCCACGGGAGATAGCAACATTCCATGTAGAATCTCCAACAGTAGCAACATTCCATGTAGAATCTCCAATAGTAGCAACATTCCATGTAGAAACTCCAATAGTATCTATTTTATTTTTGTTACATTTGTACCCTGCGCTTTCCCACTCATGGCAGGCTCAATGCGGCTTACATGGGGCAATGGAGGGTTAAGTGACTTGCCCAGAGTCACAAGGAGCTGCCTGTGCCTGAAGTGGGAATTGAACTCAGTTCCTCAGTTTCCCAAGACTAAAGTCCACCACCCTAACCACTAGGCCACTCCTCCACTCCACTATTGAAAATGTGATAGCTAAACAGCACCCCCAACTGGCAGGACTGTAGTTACAGGACTCCCGCTCAGCTTAGAGAGAGCAGTGATGAGTATACACACAAGTACCCCCCCCCCCCCCCGCTCACCTCCTGCTTTCTGAGCATGCACTCACCCTCTGACCCTCCACCTACGTGAGGCTCCTTGTGAAAGAGCAGCCCTGTGACCCTTGTTTGTTTCTTTTACAGGATGGTTGCCTGGATTTTATAAAAAATATGACATCAATTGCACGTATATTCAATGTACGTACTACTTGCGTTGACATGAAAATCGAAGATAATATCTGTAAAGTATGTGAATCTGGAATGTAAGTACAGTCATTATTCACATCTGTTATCCCATCCACCACCACAGGTCCTATGAAGGCTTCTGTAGGCATAGGCGCCAACTCCATGGGTGCTGTGGGTGCTCGAGCACCCCCAATATTCACCCACTGGAAGTTCGTTCCCTCCCTCCCTCCGAGTTCCAGGGACGTCGTCCCTCCCTTCCTCCCTTCCAGTTGCAGGCTGCTTCCCTCCGAATTTTAAAAGTCATCTTGACTTACTTCGTCATGGTTACGGCAGCCGGCAGCAACTGTAAAGAGCGTGCAGGCTCGGCCCTTCTCTCTCTCTCAGCTCTGGTCCTGCCCTCATTTCCTGTTTCCGCAAGGGTGGGACCAGAGCTGAGAGAGAGAGAAGGGCCGAGCCTGCAGGCTCTTTACCGCTGCTGCCGGCCGCCGTAACCCCGACGAGGTAAGTCAAGATGACTTTTAAAATTTGGAGGGAGGGGGCCTGAAACTGGAAGGGAGGAAGTGAGGGAGGGACCCTGGAACTGGGAGGGAGGGAGGGAGGGAGGATGGGGGGACCCTGGAACTGGGAGAGAGGGAGGGAGGGGGGGCGGGGATGACCCTGGAACTGGGAGGGAGGGAGGAAGGGGGGGACCCTGGAACTCGGAGGGAGGGAGGAGGGAAAGGAGAGAGAGAGGGGAGGGACTGGAACTGGGAGGGACTGGAACTCGGAGGGAGGGGGGCCTGGAACTTGGAGGGAGGGGGGACAGGGGATGAGGGGGATGGGGGGAGAGGGAGGGGGACGGGGATGAGGGGAACGGAGGAGAGGGAGGGGAGATGAGGGAGGGGGATTAGGGGGAGGGGGACGGGGGAGAGGGAGGGGGGATGGGGATGAGGGGGAGGGGGAGGGGGGAATGCACCACCTGTAAAAAAAAATTCAGCACCTCCAATCATTTTGAAAAGTTGGCTCCTATGTCTGTAGGGGTACAGATTCCATTTTCTACTTACTTCAACTGATCAGGAGCCATCCGTGCATTGCGTTACCTGAAGACTGACTCACAATACAATGGTTTTGAACCAGTGTGTTGCAGGGCCATCACATAAAAGCAGCAATTTCTTGCAGCATGGTCTCTATCTTTGTTTTCCTTCTCTCCTTCTCAATGTGGATCCAGTGCCTGTACTCTGACCTCCACCAGCCGTCCCTACCAGCAGTCTCCTTCACCAGCCCCCTTCCCCCAATCATCAAACCTCATGTCTTCACTGAGAGCAGCAGCCATAATGAACTGCCTGGGCCACCCCTGAGCCTTTCTTCTGCCACATCCTGCCCTTGAATAATCAAGAAGATGCATCAGAGGAGTAGGACATGGCAGTGGAAAGGCACTGAGTTGTCCCAGGCAGTTTGTTTTGACTGGTGCTGCCAGTGAAGGTTTGAAATTTGATGACTTGGGGGGGAGGGTGCAGGAGAAGGAGAGGTGTTGGATGCTGTACTTACAGGGTGGGGGATTCCAGGCAGAAGAGTAAGAGGGCTAAGAGAACCTTAAAAAGAGAGGATAGAAACTCTGTCCACGTGGGTGTTGTCTACAGACCCCAGACACAATTGGAGGAACTAAAGATCTGATCACAGATATTCAAAAATTGGGAAAGGAGAGGTTCTGTTGGTGGGAGATTTCAATCTCCCAGATGTAGATTGGAAGGTTCCGTCTGTGGAATCGGAAAGAAGTAGAGAGATGGTGGATGCTTTTCAAAGTGCTCTGCTCAGACAAATGGTGACGGAACCCACGAGGGAGGGAGCGACGCTGGATCTGGTACTCATAAATGGGGATAGTGTGTCAAATGTCCGAGTGGGTCCCCACCTGGGCAGCAGTGACCACCAAACAGTTTGGTTTGATATGACGGCTGAAGTGGAGGGCGGCCACTCAAAACTCAAAGTCTTAGATTTCAAGCGTGCTGTTTTTAGTAAAATGGGGGAATACCTGAGGAAGGAGCTGATGGGCTGGGAGAACGAACAAGAAGTGGAAGGACAGTGGTCCAGGATGAAAGAAGCTATAAATAGAGCCACAAGCATTTATGTAAGGAGAGTAAATAAAAGCAAGAGAAAAAGGAAACTGATATGGTTCTCAAAGCAAGTGGCTGAGAAAATAAAGGCTAAAGAGTTGGCGTTCCTGAAATACACAAAAACTCAAGAAGAGGAACACGGGGAGGAATACCGGAGGAAACTGAAAGAAGCCAAGAGAGAGAGACGTCTGGCGAAAGCGCAAGTGGAAGAAAAAATGGCTAGAAATGTAAGGAGAGGTGACAAAAATTTCTTCAGGTATATTAGTGAAAGGAGAAAGACTAAAAAGGGAATTGTGAGACTGAAAGATTCTGCAAACCGCTATGTGGATAATGATGAAGAAAAAGCAAATTTGCTAAATAGATACTTTTGTTCTGTTTTCACAGAAGAAAATCCTGGAGAAGGACCGCGATGGACTGGAAAAAGTACAAATGAGATTGAAGTGGATAGAGCACCGTTCACGGAAGAGAGTGTGTATGAACAACTTGAAAAGCTAAAGGTGGACAAAGCCATGGGACAGGACGGGATCCACCCCAGGATATTAAAGGAGCTCAGAGAGGTTCTGGTGGGTCCTCTTAAAGACTTGTTTAATAAATCCTTGGAGACGGGAGAGGTTCCGAGGGATTGGAGAAAGGCGGAGGTGGTCCCTCTTCACAAAAGTGGTGATAGGGAAGAAGCTGGAAACTACAGGCCGGTAAGCCTCACTTCGATTATTGGAAAAGTAATGGAAGCGATGCTGAAGGAAAGGATAGTGAAATTCTTGGAAGCAAATAAGTTGCAAGATCTGAGACAACATGGTTTTACCAAAGGGAAATCGTGCCAAACGAATCTCATTGAATTCTTTGACTGGATGACTGGAGAATTAAATCAGGGATGTGCTATAGACATAATCCACCTAGATTTCAGCAAGGCTTTTGACACGGTTCCCCACAGGAGGCTCTTGAATAAACTCGACGGGCTAAAGATAGGACCCAAAGTGGTGAACTGGATTAGGAACTGGTTGACGGACCGAAACCAGTGGTGGTTAATGGAATTCGCTCGGAGGAGGGAAAGCTGAGTAGTGGAGTGCCTCAAGGATCGGTGCTGGGGCCGATTCTGTTCAATATATTTGTGAGTGACATTGCTGAAGGTTAGAAAGTAAAGTTTGCCTATTTGCGGATGATACTAAGATTTGTAACAGAGTGGACACCTGGGAGGGAGTGGAAAACATGAAAAAGGATCTGCGGAAGCTAGAAGAATGGTCTAAGGTTTGGCAATTAAAATTCAATGTGCAGAAATGCAAAGTGATGCACTTAGGGAGTAGAAATCCAAGAGAGGCGTATGTGTTAGGCGGTGAGAGTCTGCTAGGTATGGATGGGGAGAGGGATCTTGGGGTGATAGTATCTGAGGATCTGAAGGCGATGAAACAGTGTGACAAGGCGGTGGCTGTACCTAGAAGGGTACTAGGCTGTATAGAGAGAGGTGTGACCAGCAGAAGAAAAGAGGTGTTAATGCCCCTGTATAAGTCATTGGTGAGACCCCACCTGGAGTATTGTGTTCAGTTTTGGAGGCCGTATCTTGCTAATGATGTAAAAAGAATTGAAGCGGTGCAAAGAAAAGCTACAAGGATGGTATGGGATTTGCGTTACAAGACATATGAGGAGAGACTTGATGACCTGAACATGTATACCCTGGAGGAAAAGAGAAACAGGGGTGATATGATACAGACGTTCAAATATTTGAAAGGTATTAATCCGCAAATGAACCTTTTCCGGAGATGCGAAGGCGGTAGAACGAGAGGACATGAAATGAGATTGAAGGGGGGCAGACTGAAGAAAAATGTCAGGAAGTATTTTTTCACAGAGAGAGTGGTGGATACTTGAAATGCCCTCCCGCGGGAGGTGGTAGAGATGAAAACGGTAACGGAATTCAAACATGCGTGGGATAAACATAAAGGAATCCTGTTCAGAAGGAAAGGATCCTCAGAAGCTTAGCCGAGTTTGTGTGGCGGAGCCGGTGGTGGGAGGCGGGGCTGGTGGTTGGGAGGCGGGGCTAGTGCTGGGCAGACTTCTACGGTCTGTGACCTGAAAATGACAGATACAAATCAAGGTAAAGTATACACAAAAATTAGCAGATATGATTTTATCTTGTTGGGCAGACTGGATGGACCATGCAGGTCTTTTTCTGTCGTCATCTACTATGTTAGTAGCCAGCTCATTTTCGAAAGTGATCGCCGGCCATCTTCCGACATAAATCGGGAGATGGCCGGCGATCTCTCAAAAGCGGCCAAATCGGTATAATCGAAAGCCGCTTTTTTAACATCATCGCCGCTTTCCCGTCGCGGGGCTGGCAAAAGTTCAAGGGGGCATGTCGGCGGCGTAGCGAAGGCGGGACATGGACGTGCTTACGAGATGGCCACTTTTAGCTGATAATGGAAAAAATAGAAGCGGCGAAGACGAGCATTTTGCCGCTTTTACTTGGTCCATTAATTTTCACGACCAAGCCTCAAAAAGGTGCCCAAACTACCCAGATGACCACCGGATGGAATCGGGGATGACCTCCCCATACTCCCCCAGTGGACACCAACCCCCTCCCACCCAAAAAAAAACCTTTAAAACATTTTTTTGCAAGCCTCTATGCCAGCCTCAAATGTCATACCCAGCTCCATGGCAGCAGTATGCAGGTCCCTGGAGCAGATTTTAGTGGGTGCAGTGCATGTCAGGCAGGCAGACCCAGGTCCATCCCCCCCCTACCTGTTACACTTGTGGTGGTAAGTGTTGAGCCCTCCAAACCCCCACAAAATCCACTGTACCAACATGTAGGTGCCCCCCTTCACCCAATTTGGCTAACGTAATGGTGTAGAGTTGTGGGGAGTGGGATTTGGGGGGCTCAGCACCCAAGGGAAGGGAGCTATTCACCTATGAGCAATTTGGATATTTTTTTAAATTTTTAGAAGTGCCCCCTAGTGATCTTGGTTGGTGTCCAGGCATGTCAGGGGGACCAGTGCACTACAAATGCTGGCTCCTCCCACGACCAAATGCCTTGGATTTAGCCAGGGTTGAGACGGCCGCTTTTAGCTTCCATTATTGCTGAAAAACAAAAGCGGCCATCTCAAACTACTACTACTACTTAACATTTCTAAAGCGCTACTAGGGTTACGCAGCGCTGTACAGTTTAACAAAGAAGGACAGTCCCTGCTCAACGGAGCTTACAATCTAAAGGACGAAATGTAAAACCCTGCGATCTCTGGCATTTGGCCAGTTCCAACCGTATTATCGAAACAAAAGATGGCTGCCCATCTTTTTCGATAATACGGTTCTGACCAGCTGTTTGCGGCGCCGCCAAAATAGATCGCCTGCCATCTATTTCGCCGGCGCCGTTCGATTATTCCCCTCTATGTTACTATGTGAGGGCATGTTCTTAAGGGGAATTGGCAGCATCCTATACACTCCCCCACATACCCTCTCCCTGAACACAACCATGCCCAGTTGTCAGAGTCCACCTCCCCTGACTAGAAATCAGCATTGGCATGCTTTCGGACCTCCTAATGTTGAACCTTGAAACTGAAGGGCAGGAGGCTGAGAAAACCCCACTTGATATGGACATTTGTCTCTTTGTGGCTAGACATCAACTTGAGGGATTCATACTAACATAGTAGATGATGGCAGATAAAGACCTGTACTGTCCATGCAGTCCGCCCAACAAGATAAATTCATTACATATGGTATGATGTGATACTTCATATGTATCACCCAACAATAGTGGATACTAATAGATACCAAACTTAATAAGAAAGAGGAAAAGTATGTGGTAATACAACACCCTACAGACCATTATTCTATCATTGGACAGAAAAACCTCTCTTTTTTTTTTTTTTTGTTACATTTGTACCCCGCGCTTTCCCACTCATGGCAGGCTCAATGCGGCAGGCAATGGAGGGTTAAGTGACTTGCCCAGAGTCACAAGGAGCTGCCTGTGCTGGGAATCAAACTCAGTTCCTCAGTTCCCCAGGACCAAAATCCACCACCCTAACCATTAGGCCACTCCTCCACGTTTTATTATAAAACATTAAATGAAATAGATTTATCAACTCAATGTCATAGCGCACTTATCTTTTCCTTATTTCCCACGGAGACCTCTTCCACCATTAGGCTTCATCAGGGACAAAGTGCTCAAACATCTGAAAAGTATTTCAAAAACAATGAATCTTCTCTTAAAACACTACTTAGTATTACATTATCAGGCTCATTTTCAAAAGAGATAGAGGCCCAAAAAGTGACAGAAGTAAGCAATTTGAAGTTTATCTCACAGAAACGTCCAAATCAGTATTATCGAAACCTCTTTTTGGACGTCTGTCTCTGAAGTCCGTCAGAAGGATGTCCAGATCTGAAGGGGGCATGCCAGGGGTGTGCTCAAGGCGGGACTTGGGTGTTCCTAAGACTTGGACGTCTTTCAACCATAATGGAACAAAACAAACAAGTCCAAGACTAAAACCTAGACCTCTTTTTATAATGAACAGCTGTAGTGGGATTTGAACCCACTTCCCCAGGATCACAGTCTACTATACTAACCACTAGGCTACTTCTCTACTCCACACAATAGGCTCCCCAAATGACCAGATGACCACTGGAGGGACTCAAGGATCAAGTCACAACGAGCAGCAGTGGGACTTGAACCCATGTTGTCAGGATCAAAGCTCACTGCACTAATCATTAAGCCACTCCTCCTCTGTTTTGGATAGCTTGCATTAGGACGTTTTTGTTCGAATATGAATGAAAAAAGGAGTCCATCTTTTTCGAAAATGACCTTCTTTCCTGTTCGGAATTTGGACATCTTTGTAAAACGTCCAAATTCTGATTTAGATGGTTCTTTCGAAAATGCCTCTGTATGAATACTCAGAGAGCAAACCTTAGACTACCATCAGATTCCTATTTACTTATATCACCGCACAAAATGGCATCCAAATATATAGCACTATCAACTCATAGTAACATAGTAGATGACGGCAGAAAAAGACCTGCACGGTCCATCCAGTCTGCCCAATAAGACAACTCATGTGTGCTACTTTTTGTGTATACCCTACTTTGATTTGTACCTATGCTCTTCAGGGCACAGACCATATAAGTCTGCCCAGCACTATCTCCGCCTCCCAACCACCAGCCCCGCCTCCCAACCACCGGCTCTGGCACAGACTGTATAAGTCTGCCCAGCACTATCCCCACCTCCCACCACCGGCTCTGGCACTGACCGTATAAGTCTGCCCAGCACTATCCCTGTCTCCCACCACCGGCTCTGGCACAGACTGTATAAGTCTGCCCAGCAATATCCCTGCCTCCCAACCTCCAGTCCCGCCTCCCACCACTGGCTCTGGCACAGACTGTATAAGTCTGCCCAGCACTATCCCCGCCTCCCACCACCGGCTCTGGCACAGACCGTATAAGTCTGCCAAGCACTATCCCCGCCTCCCAACCACCGGCTCTGGCACAGACCGTATAAGTCTGCCCAGCACTATCCCCGCCTCCCAACCTCCAGTCCCGCCTCCCTCCACTGGGTCTGGCCAATCAAAACGCAACCAATCAAACCATCCTAATCTTAAAGACACCAAAGGGCAATGCAACGGGCAATGTTTAAGGAAAACTACCCATTCTACAGTGGAATTCAGACCGCCAGATTCCAAAGATTTTAATCTATGAATCCAGCATTGCTCGCATTGCAGTAACTTTTTACATCAATATCCGTTTAGTCATCCATCATTTCAAGTGGTCAAAACAATACTTATATCGCACACAATGCATTACCAGGGGTACGCTCTTACATTGATGTGAAATACAGGAGCGGTGCTCATTCATACGTTTATTCATGCAGGGACATTGTAAGATATAAACCACATAGTCTGAATGACAATCCGTATTATTCCTCAATTGAAATCATTCACCATTTGAAAGAGACACAAACTCTTGTCAGTCCATCATTATAACACAAGTTTTGCATGAACCACATTTGTGGTGCCCTAACTGTGCATCTGCTATGGATGAATCTTTGTTATCCCGCAAATCTGATGGACTCAACATTTCTTTTAAATTTTTACTTCTGGAAATTGTTATCCTAAGATTCTGTTTCTCAAATAAAGGTTGACTGCAGATGGTATCCCGGTTTTTTCTTACTGATGTGGATTAAGCTTTATTTTGTTGACGTATGCTTCATATGTACACCAGGTCTTGATTCGTCCTTTCCATTTTCAGGGCTCAGACCGTTAGAAGTCTGCCAGGCACTGTCCTCGATCATGGTCTTTAATGAGTAAGAAGTGATGTTGCAGTAGATAATACTGGAACATCTCTATGGCCCACTTAGCAGCTAGGGATTCCTTTTCGACCATAAGGCGAAGATACTTACCTGTAGCAGCTATTCTCCGAGGACAGGTGCCCTTGGCCTGGATTGGCCGCTGTCGTGGACAGGATGCTGGGCTCGATGGACCCTTGGTCTTTTCCCAGTGTGGCATTACTTTTGTACTTATGACAGCAGGCTGATTGTTCTCACATGTGGGTCGGCGTTCACGGTGGCCCAGGAATGGAGCATTTTTTCCAGCAAAAATCCATAGAGCTTTGAGACAGCTTCCGGAGCGCAAGGGACTGGCACCGCGCATGCGCAGCCATCTTCCCGCCCGCGCACGTCCATTCCCTCCTCAGTTTTTCTTTTTCTGCGGAGGACAGTGGCTGCGTGTCGGTCTCGTTCCCTTAGGCCCAGAGAAAGACTTCGGTGTTTCGCGCTGTTTATTCACGCTTTTTGTTTTTAGTTGCCTCTTTCTCTTTTTCTTTTCCCAATTAAAAAAAAAAAGAAAGAAAATCCCTATATTCTTAGTTTTTTCCCCTTTTTAAGTTTTCTTTTATTTTCGTCGCGGCCTTCTTAGGCCGCGTGTTCGTGGTTCTCATTTTTGTGCCCTCTGTTGGCACAATCAAGCCTTTTGATTTCGCTGCCGCTGCAATTTTTCCGCTCATGTCATCGAAGCCTCCCAGCGGTTTTAAGAAGTGTGCTCGGTGTCAGCGGTCGATCTCGGGTACTGATCCGCATGCGTGGTGCTTCCAGTGCCTTGGGCCCGACCATCGCCCAGACGCTTGTAAGTTGTGTCTAAGCTTGAAAAAGCGGACATAGGCGTCGAGAAGAGCTCTTCGGGACCATCTTTTCGGAGCTCCGACTGATTCCTCGGCGTCGACATCGGTACCGCGGTCGGCGGTGTCGATATCGGCAACGGGGATGGCATCAACATCGGGAGCGCAGGTAATGGCTGTCCAGACATCACCTTTAGCTGGGAGTAGTGAGCCATCGAGTGGGTCTCCACCTGTCTGGAAGGCTCCTGCTGTACAGGCCCATCAGGACTGACCGCTGTCGGACCGGAACCCGAGGAGACGTGTGGATTCCACGTCCTCCTCGTCGGTACCGAGGAGTTTCGGTGATGTGCTTCGAGCGAAGGCGAAGAAGCATCGTCATTGGTCTCCTTCGAGACACGGTACCGGGAGCTCCGGGGTGTCGAGGGATTCGAAGCGCGCACCCTCCATTCATACCCTCAGACCATTAGAAGTCTGCCAGGCACTGTCCTTGCTCATGGTCTTTAATGAGTAAGAAGTGATGTTGCAGTAGATAATACTGGAACATCTCTATGGCCCACTTAGCAGCTAGGGATTCCTTTTCGACCATAATATAGTTCATCTTCCTAGGACACAGCTTACAGCTAATGTAACCCACAGGGTGTTCTTCACCATCCACTTCTTGAGCCAAGGCAGCACAAGCCCAACATCTGATGCACACATCTGCACTATAAAGGGTTGGTTGATGCCTGAGCTTATCAACACTGGCTCCAAGCATATGCCCCTCTTCAGGATTTGGAAAGCAGTGGGGTCTGATGTGCATTGTACCTTCTCAGGGGCTTTCTTCCTTCTCAGGGGCTTTCTTCTGCAAGAGGTTAGTCATTGGGATAAATTGGCAGTAGTATCCAATGAGCCCCAGGAAGGCTTGCACCTGCTTCTTGGTCTGGGGTACCAGCACTTGTGGGATCACTTCTACCTTCTGGACCTGGGGTTTCACTTTGTCACTTCCAGACAGCGTACCTCAGGAATTGGACATCCTATCGTCCCAGGAAGCATTTTTTTTAGGATTTTCAGTCAACCCAGCAATCTGTAAACTATCCAGTACTGCTTCCACCTGGATGAGATGGGTCCTCTCTTACTTTAAATGATGATGTTGTCTAAGCAGGTAGCTGTGTAGTCACCATCACGCTTATTTTCAAAAGAGAAGGACGCCCATCTTCCGACACAAATCGGGAGATGGGCATCCTTCTCTCAGCGTCGCCCAAATCGGCATAATCGAAAGCCGGTTTTGGGCATCCTCAACTGCTTTCCGTCACGGGGACAACCAAAGTTCCCGGGGGCGTGTCGGCAGTGTACCGAAGGCGGGACGGGGGCGTGGTTAACAGATGGGCGTCCTCGGCCAATAATGGAAAAAAGAAGGGCGTCCCTGGCGAACACTTGGCCGACTTTACTTGGTCCCTTTTTTTTCAGGACCAAGTCTCGAAAAGGTGCCCGAACTGACCAGATGACCACCAGAGGGAATTGGGGATGACCTCCCCTTACTCCCCCAGTGGTCACCAACCTCCTCCCACCCAAAAAAAACCAAATTAAAAAACATTTTTTTCCAGCCTCTATGCCAGCCAAAAATGTCATACCCAGCTCTATCACAGCAGTATGCAGGTTCCTGGAGCAGTTTTTAGTGGGTACAGTGCACTTCAGGCAGGCGGACCCAGGCCCATACCCCCCCTACCTGTTACACTTGTGCTGGTAAATGTGAGCCCTCCAAAACCCACCACAAACCCACTGTACCCACATGTAGGTGCCCCCCTTCATCCCTAAGGGCTATGGTAGTGGTGTACAGTTGTGGGGAGTGGGTTATGGGGCGCTCAGCACCCAAGGTAAGGGAGCTATGTACCTGGGAGCAATTTGTGAAGTCCACCGCAGTGCTCCCCTAGGGTGCCCGGTTGGTGTCCTGGCATGTAAGGGGGACCAGTGCACTACGAATGCTGGCTCCTCCCACGACCAAATGCTTTGGATTTGGTCATTTTTGAGATGGATGTCCTCGGTTTCCATTATCGCTGAAAACCGGGGATGACCATCTCTAAGGTCGACCTAAATGTTGACATTTGGGCATCCCCGATCGTATTATCGAAACGAAAGATGGACGTGCATCTTGTTTCCATAATGCGGGTTGCCCCGCCCTTTTGCGTCGCCGACCTTAGAGATGGGCGCCCTTTGGAATGCCCTCCCGCGGGAGGTGGTGGAGAGGAAAACGGTAACGGAATTCAAACATGCGTGGGATAAACATAAAGGAATCCTCCTCAGAAGGAAGGGATCCCCAGAAGCTTAGCCGGCAGTGGTAGGCAGGGCTGGTGGTTGGGAGGTGGGGATAGTGCTGGGCAGACTTATACGGTCTGTGCCCTGAAAACGACAGGTACAAATCAAGGTAAGGTATACACAAAAAATGACACATGTGAGTTTATCTTGTTGGGCAGACTGGGTGGACCGTGCAGGTCTTTTTCTGCCGTCATCTACTATGTTACTATGTCCCCGTTCAATTATGCCTACTCATGTGACTTAAGTAGACAGTGAACAAGACATTTTAAGGTAGCTGGAGCTTCACAAAGGCCAAAAGGTAATACCATGAATTGGACAGACCTTGGGAAGTAGAAAAGGCTGTCTTCTCCTTTGCAACCAGCGTAAGGGGTACCTGCCAATATCCTTTGGTCAGGTCTAGGGTCGAAATGAATCAGGATCCTCCCAGTATCTCAATGAGTTCATTGACCCTTTGCATTGGGAAAGCCTCCAGTTTTGAGACAGCATTCACCTTATGGAAGTCAATTCAGAACCAAAGGCTCCCATTGGGTTTAGGTACCAGTACATTGGTTGACGACCAATTACTGGTGAATTCTTCAATAATCCCCAGGTCTCAGTGAACCTGGAAGGTGTTCTGAGCCAAATCAACAAATGAAAGAGTAGTAAATCATCTGGACTGATGGTATTGGAAATCAACTACCACGAATGCTCACAGTCTAAGAAATAAAGTTCATGATCTGCAAGCCCTGGTGTTAGATGCAGACTTAGACATTGCTGCTATCATGGAGACTTGGTTCAGGAAGTGGAGTCAATCAATAAAAATAGGAACCAGATGATTATTGTGTTTAGTGGTTGAAAACAAGGGAGAACCCAATATAGCTATATTACGACTTTGGTTTGCTCCATTTTTGGAGGTTTTATTCCTTCTTTCTGTTGCTTGGGGTGCAAACATACCAGGCTACAATCTATTTAGGAAGGACAGAGGTGGTCAAAAATGTGGCGGAGTAGCTCTGTATGTGAGAAATGACGTGACAGTGACTGAAATGCAGAGGCCTAGGGAAAGGAAGAAGTGATATGGATCACCTTGAAAAGACAAGATGGAACCTCTGTCCACATGGGTGTTGTCTTCAGACCTCCAACACAATCAGAAGAACTAGATAAAAATATGGTTACAGATATACAACATTTGGGAAAAACAGGGGAGGTGATGTTGCTGGGAGATTTCAACCTGTCAGATGCAGATTGGAAAGTTCCTTCCATCAGAAAGAAGTAGAGAGATCATGGATACCTTTCAAAGTGCTCTGCTCAGACAAATGGTAATGGAACCCACAAGGGAAGGAGCAACGCTGTATCTGGTGCTCAGAAATGGGGAAAATGTATCTAATGTCTGAGTGGGGGCCCACCTGGGAAGTGGTGATCATCCGTTTGGTTTGATATAACAGCTAAAGCGGAGGGCAGCCACTCAAAACTCCTGGATTTCAAACATGCTGACTTTAGTAAGATGGAAAAGTACCTGACGAAAGAGCTGATGGGCTGGGAGGGGATACGAGAAGTGGAAAGGCAGTGGCCCAGTCTAAAAGGAGCAATGAATATGACTACTGACCTTTATGTGAGGAGAGTAAAAAATGTAGGAGAAAATGCAAGTGACTGAGAAAATGAAGGCAAAACAGAAAAACTCAAGAAGAGGAACCGAGAGAAGAATACTGGATGAAACTGAAAGAAACCAAGAGAGATCTACGTCTGGAGAAAGTACAAGCAGAAGAACCAATGGCTAGAAAAGTAAAGAGGGGAGACAAAAAATAGTTCAGGTATATTAGTGAAAGGTGGAAGGCTAAAAATGAAATTGTAAGACTGAAAGATACTGTGAACCACTATGTAGAGAACAATGAAGAAAAAGCAAATGTGCTAAACAAATACTTCTGGAGAAGGACCATGATTGGCTAGCAAGGGTGCATATGAAATGGAGTGGACGTAGCACCATTCACGGAAGAAAAAGTTTATGAACAACTTGGAAATTTGAAGGTGGACAAGGCCATGGAAACGGACGAGATCCATCCCAGGATATTTAGGGAGATCAGAGAGGTTCTGGTGGGTCCTCTTAAAGAGTTGATTAATAAATCCTTGGAGACGAGAGAGATTCCATGAGATTGGAGAAGAGCAGAAGTTGTTCCTCTTCACAAAAGTGGTGACAGAGAAGTTGAAAACTACAGGCCAGTAAACCTCACTTTGGTTATTGGAAAAGTAATGGAAGTGTTGCTGAAGGAAAGGATAATTAATTTCCTGGAATCCAATAGGTTACAAGATCTCTTCCCACATGGTTTTACCAAAGATAAATTGTGCCAAATAAATCTGATTGAATTCTTTGACTGGATGACCAGAGAATTGGAAGGTTCTCTACACGGTCTTCCAATTGTATTTCTTTTTTAATGTAAACAGTTCTGCTTTGCAGTAGCAATAAGAAACGGTTTATAAAATGAATAAATGAAATAAATGAATCCTCTGCCTGAGCCCTCTTAAAATCTCCATGAGTATCTTCCCCAATCCACTTGGACAGACTATCTAAAGGGTCTGGGATGTCCTGTTCATCTTCTCCTGACCCTGGGTCCTCACCAACTGCTGCCCCTAAGATCAGGGGACAATGCAATTTTTCCAACTATGTCTGTCAGCGGGAGTTAGGCAGCATTTGGTTCTCTGTATAGAAGTTCGGGCCCTCCAAAGGGAAAATCTCAGGGAAAGACTCCTCCTCTTTCTTCTTTGGGCCAGTGGTTATCTGAGCCCAGATCATTCCAAATTTTGGGAAATCCTGATCCAAGACAACTGGGTAGGGAAGACATGGCAAGACTTCCATCTCCATCTGAACTTGTCCAACTGGGATATTGAGAGATACCTGAGCTGTAGGATACTGTCCCTGGTCCCCATGCACACATGATAATGTCATGGTCCGCTCATAGTACACTTGCAGTCAGGTAACTATTTCTCTCCAATCGAGTGTCTTGACGCAGCCGGAGTCTATCAATACCTCATAGGAGTTCCCATTTCAGTTTGACTTCCATTACACAGTTTCTCTTCTCAGGTTGAGAGGCCTCCACAAAGTTGCAAGAGTGTGGAGTGACCACATACACATCCATGGCCTCTTAGTCTAGCTCTTGGCAATCTTTGGATATGTGGCTTTTCTTCCAACATCTGAAACGAGTAAGCGTGATTCCCACAACCAAGCCAGTGGAGTGTGCTGGAATTTGGGTGATGAAGATCTCAATTGCTCTGGCCCCTTTCTTGGGGATACTGGGCTAAATGGCGGCTTCTGAACCTTTGTGTTCTCAGATCTTAACTTCTCTCTTTTCTTCCCAGGACTGCCAGTTCACTTGCTCTCTTTGTAGGTTTAAGGTTCAGGTTGTGCTTGGTAAAATGCCTTGGCCACTTTAAAAAGTGCTCTCTGGTGTTGATTTAGGGTGCCCCCTCAACCAATATTTCATGGACTGTGTTAGCACCTCAAGGAACTATTTGAGAGAACAATTCTGTCTATCTCCCGGCTAGTCTTGCCCTCTGGTTGGAGCCATCTCCAGGCCACTTCTTTGAGACTGTAAAAGAAGGTTCAGGAATTTTCTGACTTATAGTGATCCCTTCCAAAATCATTGCCAATAGGCTTCTGGTGTGCAGCCTGCCCTCTCCAAAATGGCAGCCTTCACTTCTGCATAGGTGGCTATACCAGTGAAATTGACATCCTGGAAGGTAATCTGGCTGCAACTGATTAAGAAGTGTCCTAAATAGGCAGTCCATGATGTTCCTGGACAACCTGATATGTGAGTGGTCTTCTCAAAGATTGTCAAGAAATAGCTTGGATCATCTTCTTGCAGGGTACACTCAGATTTATTTATGTATTTTGTTACTTTTGTATCCCACATTTTCCCACCTTTTTGCAGGCTCAATGTGGCTTACATAGTACCGTTAACAGCGTTAACCGAATCCGGTCTGAAACAAATAACAAGGTGTGAACAATACAAGGTCATATTGTAATAGAGTGAGGTACATGTAAGGTAGATACAGTTGGGGGGTGAAATTAGAGAGGGGGAAGAAGAGTCCAGTATTGTCCATTATGGTCTTTAGTTACAATCGTGTCACAGGTATCCAGGTATTTTTATGTTCAGTCGGTGGGGTATGCTCTTCTGAACAGGTCTGTCTTTAGTGCTTTCCGGAAGTTTAGATGGTCAAACCTAGTTTTTACTGCTTTTGGTAGTGCGTTCCATAGTTGTTGCACTTAAGTATGATAAAGATTGCACCGCTGCCAACATATGTCGTACCGTGAGTGAGGGCAGGCCACGGAGTTACAATTAAAACAAACAATATTTTTATTAAAGTTGTCCAGGAAGGGCTCCTATTTACTTCACAGGAAGGGAGAAAACAATATCCAAAGCTAATTCTGGAAGCACAACAGAATCACTGGGTGGCCTCAACATACATGAACGTCTTTTCCTTAGCAGCAATTCTTAATAGTCTCTGGCCTGGTCCCTGGATCCAGAGTTACCAGCACAGTCTCTAGCAGGCTAGGTCAAAATACAAATTCTTCATGGCTTCAAGCTGAGCTTGGTCTACCTCAATGTAGTGGTTCTAGTTTCTCAGCTTCAGGGTCAAGGCATCTTCAGTGGCTGTCACTGCTTTCCTCTGGGCCTCCTTAACCTAGCTCTGGCCCAGGCTTTTATACTTCCTGGGTCATGTCCTCCTGGCTCCACCCTTCCCATGTCACTTCCCCCTTGGGCGGGACTAGGGGTTTTAAGGTGGATCTTAGGGAGAATTGGCAGCATCCTATAGACTCCCTTAGGCCAAGTTAGAAACTAATGGGTCAATTTTGAAAGGTTTTCCCAAGTGACAGATTTAATTTTCTCTGCTTGTACTGATGAGATAGATATAGTAACATAGTAACATAGTAGATGACGGCAGAAAAAGACCTGCACGGTCCATCCAGTCTGCCCAACAAGACAACTCATGTGTGCTACCTTTGTGTATATAAGTCTGCCCAGCACTATCCCCGCCTCCCACCACCGGCTCTGGCACAGACCGTATAAGTCTGCCCCGCACTATCCCCGCCTCCCACCACTGGCTCTGGCACAGACCGTATAAGTCTGCCCCGCACTATCCCCGCCTCCCAACCTCCAGCCCCGCCTCCCACTACCGGCTCTGCTATCCAATCTCGGTTAAGCTCCTGAGGATCCTTTCCTTCTGAACAG
This sequence comes from Microcaecilia unicolor, assembly GCF_901765095.1. Classification (NCBI taxonomy): domain Eukaryota; kingdom Metazoa; phylum Chordata; class Amphibia; order Gymnophiona; family Siphonopidae; genus Microcaecilia; species Microcaecilia unicolor. The sequence goes on from NC_044031.1 coordinate 3,519,578, forward strand.
ATAACTATATTCAGCCAGGAAAGGGCCCGTTATGTTACCACTCAGCACCTTACTGAAAACTGACCCACTCTGGGTGTTTGTCTGTTGGTTTAAAATATTTCAGCAGAGCTTGGAAATGCATGAAATGTGCTTTTCAGACACCTCCAGTGCAAACACCTCACAATCTCTGTTTCTTACATTTACAGAACTCGAGAAACCATTCGAAAAAAATTGGGGCGTTACTGGTTCTGCTGTTGTGCAATGCGTGGCTAATGAGAATATCTTCTGTCGAGAGAGGAAACTGTGAGTATGGAGCTTGGGTAATGATAGAAAAATGATTCAGTGTATCACTGGACCCTCTGGTACTGCCCATTCATTCCCTACCAAAGGAGGAAGGGCAGGTCCAGTCTATACCTGCTGAACCAGTGGGGGTTTTAGTTCAGATCTTGGCGACCAACACCTCAATCCTGAAAGCAGAGTTTAATTGAATATTAAATTATATTACACTTTCCTAGCTTCAACTTTCTGGGGGGGAGGGAGGGGGGGTCCTTTGATTAAGGTGCTCTGAAACGTGGCCTGTGTGGGTGTAGGCATGTGTATTGGACGCGCTTTTTTGGACCGAAAATGGACATGCGGCAAAATTAAAATTGACACGCATCCATTTTCGGCTGGGACCTTACCGCCACCCACTGATTTAGCGGTAAGGTCTCACGCGATTTCTGTCCTGATACTTCCGTCACTTACCCTGGACCTGTGGGCTGTGCTGGGGATTTTCAGAGCTGGTTTTGATTGGTGGCTGAGGCTCCATGTGTTTAAAAAAGTTCTTCTTATAAAACTGCTGATTCTATATCTCACCTAAGACAAACGTAGAAAGAAAAACCGCTGTTCTTTCACTTGCTGTCCTCTCAAAGCCTCTCTATCCTATTAATCTATAATTGCTAGTTTTGATTTTGTGCTGTTGGTTTCTTCCTAAACTGTGTTGAATTTCTGTGCTGGTGATTTCCTATTCTGTGTGCTAAAGTTGTCTTAAAAGTGCTCCCTGGAACTGTATTTTCTACCAAGTGAAATAATCTGATTAACTTACATTAACAGATAGAGTCTAGCAGGCACTGCAGGATCTAGTTTAGTGTTCCCACCCACCCTCCCCAACACCTGCCCACCCCTAGGACAACTCTACATTTATAGCAAGTAGTGTAACTGGGTTATAAGCTAGGAGTGCTTGTACATTACCATTTAAGGAGGAAACACTACAAGGATCATACAATACCCTATATAAACTAAAAGACTCCCTATATCAGACTAACATTCTTAATACTGCAGCAACTATTACAAGATTGAAAAACTTGAAAACACGAAGATGGAGTCAGCAGACCAGCAGCGAGTGGGGTGCTACCCAGTCTTTTGAACTGAGTACCACATGTATGAGTATCTCCCGGTTGGTGACATGTCATATGTGTGTGCCCAATGCAAAGAGCTACTGGACCTCAGAGAGCATGATCATTCTCTCGAGGCTAGAGTAGCAGACTTGGTAGAGATGAGGGAGATTGAGAAATACATAGACGAGACCTACAGGGATGTTGTAGAGAGGTCCCACCTCCAGTCAGGTAGCCTCTGTGTTGCCTTGAAAGAGGGAGGTCTCCCAGAAGGTGAAGTAGGAAGTACTCCTGTATCCAGGACCTGCACACATGGGGATGGACTATCCTCTCGCACCGGGGATATGTCTCCAAGTGCTGCCCGGGAGGGAAAGGTTAGGACAGCTGTTGTAGTTGGTGATTCGATCATTAGGCATATAGATAGCTGGTTGGCTGGTGGACGGGAGGATCGTCTAGTGACTTGCCTGCCTGGTGCGAAGGTGGCGGACCTCACGCGTCACCTAGATGGGATTTTAGATAGTGCTGGGGAGGAGCTGTCTGTCTTGGTACATGTGGGTACCAATGACATAGGAAAATGTGGGAGAGAGGTTCTGGAAGCCAAATTTAGGCTTTTAGCTTCACTGGCTCCCTATCCGCTTCCGCATACGGTTCAAACTTCTCCTTTTGACCTACAAGTGCATCCACTCCGCAACTCCTCAGTACCTTTCCGCTCTCATCTCTCCCTACACTCCTCCCTGTGAACTCCGTTCGCTGGGTAAATGTCTCCTGTCGTCCCCCTTCTCCCCCACTGCTAACTCCCAGCTCCGTTCCTTCTATCTCGCTGCTCCCTATGCCTGGAATAGACTCCCTGAGCTAGTACGTCAGGCTCAGTCTCTGGCTGTCTTCAAGTCTAGGCTTAAAGCCCACCTCTTTGCTACTGCTTTCGACTCCTAACCATGACTCTCTTACTCAACACCCTCACTTATCACCCCTACCACTGCAATTTCCCCACCCCTAGCTGTCTGTTCGTCTGTCCAATTTAGATTGTAAGCTCTGTTGAGCAGGGTCTGTCTTTTCATGTTCATTTGTACAGTGCTGCGTAAGTCTAGTAGCGCTATAGAAATGTTTAATAGTAGTAGTAGTAGTAGGAAGAAAGCTCAAATCCAGATCCTCTAGGGTGGCATTTTCTGAAATTCTTCCCATTCCACGCGCAGGGCCCAAGAGACAGGCAGAGCTCTGGAGTCTTAATGCGTGGATGAGACAGTGGTGCAAGGAGGAGGGTTTCAGATTTGTCAGGAACTGGGCAACATTCTGGGGAAGGGGAAACCTATTCCAAAAGGATGGGCTTCACCTTAACCGGGATGGGACAGGGCTGCTGGCATCAACATTTAAAAAAGAGAGAGAGCAGCTTTTAATCGCCCAGACAGGGAAGACAGGGTTTATTGATAGTGAGTATGAAAAGGGGACTGTAGTAAATTCAATGTCCATAAATAAAAATAATAAAAAAAACAGGCAAAAAATATACTGACAAGTAAACAGCATGCTGTAATAAGGAATAACAAGTCTAGCTTGAAGTGTCTATATGCAAATGTTAGGAGCCTAAGACATAAGATGGGAGAATTGGAATATATTGCACTGAATGAAGAATTAGACATAATAGGCATCTCTGAGACCTGGCGGAAGGAGGATAACCAGTGGGACACTGTCATACCGGGGTACAAAGTATATTCTAGTGATAGGGTGGACCGTAACGGGGGAGGAGTAACATTGTACGTTAACGAGAGGCTTGAATCAAATAGATTGAAAATTCTGCAGGAAACTAAAGACCTCTTGGAATCATTGTGGATCGAAATTCCATGTGTAAAGGGGAAAAGGACGGTGATAGGGCTGTACTACCGTCCGCCCGACCAGGATGAGCAGACGAACGCACTCATGTTAAAGGAAATTAGGCAACGCAATAATAATGGGTGATTTTAATTACCCTGTAAGTTCACGGAATAAGTAGAATATCTCCCACAATTCTACTCAATGCACAATGTGTTTATGGGCTACTGTGGCAGGAAATGATGAAAAAAGTGGAGAAAAAAAGACCTCAGAAAAATCGGAACTTCCTCGTTTTTAAAGGACACGCCTTTTGTATAATGAGGGAACCACTTTAATCATGTGTCTTCAAAAAAAACTCCACAAAAACACTACCACTGTGCCCTTACAAAAACTTATAGCAGAGACTCAACATACATTGGGAAATAACTTGGAATGAGTACTTATCTTAGATGACGGTCTTTCCGTAGATTTTTATGGTGTCCAGCCTTGCAAAGATAACTTTCTAAACTTGCATAAAGTCCTGACAGCCCTGTTTCACTAACAAATAGCTGCTTCAGGGGAAATCATTTATAATAAACATATCCAAGTAGTTGACTTCTCCCATAGTCTCCGTGTCACCCTGGTACACTACGTCATGCAAGGTTCTGCGTTAGGAGTCACGGACCAAGAAAGGGATCTAGGTGTCATCATTGATGATACGTTGAAATCTTCTACTCAATGTGCTGCTATGGCTAGGAAAGTAAATAGAATGTTGGGGATTATTAGGAAAGGGATGGAAAACAAAAATGAGGATATTATTATGCCATTGTATCGCTCCATGGTGCAACCGCACCTCAAGTATTGTGTTCAGTTCTGGTCGCCGCACCTCAAAAAAGATATAGTGGAATTGGAAAAGGTGCAGAGAAGGGCGACAAAGATGATTCAGGGGATGGGACGACTTCCCTATGAGGCTGGGGCTCTTCAGCTTAGAGAAAAGGCTGCTGAGGGGAGATATGATAGAGGTCTATAAGATAATGAGTGGAATGGAACGGGTGGATGTGGAGCGTCTGTTTACGCTTTCCAAAAATACTAGGACAAGGGGGCATGCGATGAAGCTGCAGTGTAGTAAATTTAAAACGAATCGGAGGAAGTTTTTCTTCACTCAACGCGTGGCTAGACTCTGGAATTCGTTGCCAGATAAGGTGGTTGGGGCGGTTGGTTTAGCGGAGTTTAAAAAAAGGTTAGACGGCTTCCTGGAGGAAAAGGACATAGAATGTTATTGAATGGACGTAGGAATAATCCACTATTTCTGGGATGTGCAGGACGAAATGCTGTTCTTTTGGCCGCTGTCAGAGACAGGGTGCTGAGCTCGATGGACCCTTGGTCTGTCCCAGCATGGCGATGCTTATGTCTTACCTTCTAGACGTGAGTACAAAATGAAATTACCACCTGGGCCATGCGGTAGCCAGGTGGTAGTTCCAAATTGGTGTGCATTGGGCGTATGTAGGCGCCTACATGGCTTAGTAAAACAGCCCTCGGGTGAGAAACAGCTGTGCATTCTGGTTAGACACATGAAGGGGCATTTTTGATATTATGTCTAAGTCCAGCTTTGCTCAAAATGTCCAGAATCCAAGTGGCGAATATAATGATTTTCGAAACAGCAAAACATCAGTTTTTTCTATGATTACTTGCTAGATATTTTTGTGCTCTGTGTATTTATCCTTTTTGGCCTATTAAAAAATAAACGTCCAAGTGAAAAATGCACAAAATCAAGACATTGGGATGTAGGAGGATCCAGTATTATTAGTAGACTGGCCACAGAGACATCCCAGAAGAGCAGTGGGACACCCTAGGGGGCACTGCAGTGAACTCCACATAAAGGTTCCCAGGTACACATCTCACCGTTACCCCCTTATATTGTCTGCTGAGCCCTCCAAAACCCACCAAAAACCTACTACACCCAGCTGTACACCACTACCAGAGCCCTTATGTCTGCAAGTGTCACCTATATGTGAGTACAGTAGATTTTTGGTGAATTTGGGGAAGGCTCATACTTTCCACCACAAGTGTAACAGTTAGAGTGGGATATGGGTCTGGGTACCCTTCTCTAAAGTACACTGCACTGACCACTAGGCTACTCCAAGGACCTGCTTGGTACTACTACTACTACTATAAATCACTTCTATAGCGCTACCAGTTGTACGCAGCGCTTTACAATTGAACATGAAGAAAGACAGTCCCTGCTCAAAAGAGCTTACAATCTAAATCAGGACAAACAGACAGGTACTTTAATAGGACTGGCTATAGCATCTGAAGCTCTCGTAGAGGCTGGTATGAACTGTTTCTTTCATGTCATTGGGGGGGTAGAAGGGGGTTAGTGACCACTAGGAGTGTAAGGGAGGCCATGCCTTAGTCCCTCGAGTGGTCATTTAAGGCACCTTTTCTGACTTAGTAGTGATGAAACAGGTCTACACCAAAGGCTTTAAATTGTAGCCCTGGACCTTTTTGTGTTGTTCCAGAAAAACATCCAAGTGTTAGGCACACCCTATTCCCACCCCCAATATATTCCAAAATACCCCCTTCTAATTTGGATGCACTACAGACAAACTGCATAGAAAAACGCCTGAAAAATAGGTTTTGAAAATAGCAATTTGGACATTTTGAGAAGAAATACGTACAAATGTCATTTTATGCCGGGTTTTTTTAGACGCTTTTCTCTTTTGAAAATAAGCCTCAAAGTTACATTTTAATATAGCAGGTGAGACAGATAAAGCCCTGGACAGTCCATCCAGTCTGCCCAAGCAAGAGAAACTCATAGCATAAGGTACATATACTTGATCTTGAATTGACCTTGACATTTTGAGGACGCAAATCAACTACTGAAGCTGTCATTGAAAGCACATTGCAGCCCATCCAAATTTATCCAGCCATGATCAAGGCATAGACCGTAGAAGTCTTTCTGGCACTGGCTTAATCTTTAGTACTACTACTACTACTTAACATTTCTAAAGCGCTATTAGGGTTACGCAGCGCTGTACAGTTTAACAAAGAAGGACGGTCCCTGCTCAAAGGAGCTTACAATCTAATGGACAACATGTGCAGTCAGCTTACAATCTAATGAACAACATGTGCAGACAGTCAATTGGGGCAGTCTAGATTACCTGGATAGAGGTAAAATGATTAGGTGCCGAAGGTGACATTGAAGAGATGGGCTTTGAGTAAGGATTTGAAGATGGGCAGGGAGGGGGCTCTGCGTATGAGCTCAGGGAGTTTGTTCCAAGCATAGGGAGAGGCAAGGCAGAAAGGGCGGAGCCTAGAGTTGGCGATGTTGGAGAAGGGAGCAGAGAGGAGGGATTTGTCCTGTGAGCGGAGGTTTCGGATAGGAGCATAAGGGGAGATAAGGGTAGAGAGATAGTGAGGGGCTGCAGATTGAGTGCATTTGTAGGTTAGTAGGAGAAGTTTGAACTGTATGCGGTACCTGATTGGAAGCCAGTGAAGTGACTTGAGGAGAGGGGTGATATGAGCATATCGGTCCAGTCAGAAGATAAGACGTGCAGCAGAGTTCTGAACGGATTGAAAGTGGGATAGGTGGCTAATTGGGAGGCCAGTGAGGAGTAGGTTGCAACAGTCAAGACGGGAGATAATAAGAGAGTGGACGAGAGTTCGGGTGGTGTGCTCAGAGAGGAAAGGGCGAATTTTGCTGATGTTGTAGAGAAAGAAGCAACAGGTCTTGTCTATCTGCTGGATATGCGTGGAGAAGGAGAGGGAGGAGTCGAAGATGACTCCGAGGTTGCGGGCAGATGAGATGGGGAGGATGAGAGTGCCATCAACTGAGATAGAGAGTGGGGGGAGAGGAGATGTGGGTTTGGGAGGAAAGATAATAAGCTCTGTCTTGGACATGTTCAGTTTCAGGTGGCGGTTGGACATCCAGGCAGCATTGTCCGATAAGCAGGCCAATACTTTGGCCTTGGTTTCCGCAGTGATGTCTGGTGTGGAGAGATAACGCTGGGTGTCGTCGGCATAGAGATGATATTGGAAGCCATGAGATAAGATCAGCGAGCCCAGGGAAGAGGTGTAGATTGAAAAAAGAAGGGGTCCAAGGACAGATCCCTGAGGAACTCCAACAGAGAGCGGGATGGGGTGGAGGAAGATCCATGAGAATGTACTCTGAAGGTACGGTGGGAGAGATAAGAGGAGAACCAGGAGAGGACAGAGCCCTGGAACCCAAATGAAGATAGTGTGGCAAGGAGTAAATTATGATTGACAGTGTCAAATGCGGCGGATAGGTCGAGGAGGATGAGGATGGAGTAATGACCTTTGGATTTGGCAAGGAACAGGTCATTACAGACTTTGGTGAGTGCCGTTTCTGTGGAGTGTAGAGGGCGAAAACCAGATTGAAGCGGATCGAGGATGGCATGAGAGGACAGAAAATCGAGGCAGAGAAGACATCAAAGTCCACTGCAATCCAACCAGATTTATCTATCCATAATCAAGACACAGACCATAGAAGCTTGCCTGATATTAGTCTAACTTCCCATCTACTGGATTTGCTGCTTAAGAATGGCAAAATTATTTTCATACCATTCTCTTTATAGGATTTCTTTGTGTTTATCCCACGCATTCTTGAATTCTATTACGTATTTATCTCCTCCACCACCTACGGGAGGGTGCTTAGGGCATTCACCATTCTCTCCGTGAAAAAGTACTTCCTAACATTAGTCTAAGTCAACTCCCCTGTAACCTCAATTCATGTCCTCTAGTTTTACTGTTTACGATTCTCTGGAAAAGACTTGTTCGCATATTAATACCTTTCAAATATTTAAATGTCTCTATCACCCCATCCCTCCTTTCCTCCAGGGTATACATATTCAGGTCATCAAATCTCTTCTCATATGGCTTTTGGCACAAACCTCTTATCATTTTTGTCACTTTTCTCTAAACTACTTCAAGTCTTTTTATGTTCTTAGCAAGATAAGACTGCCAAAACTGAACACAGTACTCCAAAAGGGGCCTCACCACTGAATTATACAGGGACATTATTTTTTTGGTGATTATGTTTCTTTTTATGCAGCAGGGGCATAGCCATGAGTGGGTCCAGATGGACCTGGGCCCACCCACTTTGTGCCAAGTTGACCCAGAGCTGTGCACCCTTGACAGTACTGGTATGGAGGAGCAAGCTGGTCTCCACTGTCATGAATCTCACTCCCCTCCTTCCCTTAGCAAGCCTCTCTCTCAAAGGGTCAAAAGAACATAAGAGTAGCCATACTGGGTCAGACCAATGGTCCATCTAGCCTAGTATCCTGTTTCCAACAGTGAACAAGGAGGAGTGGCCTAGTGGTTAGGGTGGCGGACTTTGGTCCTGAGGAACTGAGTTGGATTCCCACTTCAGGCACAGGCAGCTCCTTGTGACTCTGGGCAAGTCACTTAACCCTCCATTGCCCCATGTAAGCCGCATTGAGCCTGCCATGAGTGGGAAAGCGCGGGGTACAAATATAACAAACAAAAAAAACAAGCCAGGTCACAAGTACCTGACAGAAACCCAAATTGTGGCAACATTCCATGCTACCAATGCTCTAAGAAGCAGCCATTTATTTCTTCTAGAAATTGTATCTCCCTGGCATTCCCTAAGGTTGGCGATCTCAACATTTAGGTCGACCATCTGTAAGGTTGACCTAAATGTTGAGATATGTACTGTATACTTTGGAAGAAAGGTGGAAGATTGGGATATGATAGAGACATTTAAATACTTATGAGGCATAAATACACTGGAGGTGAGTTTCTTTCAATTGAAAAGAAGCTCTGGAATGAGAGGACATAGGATAAAGGTGAAAGGGAATAGAATCAGAGGAAATAATGCTTCACAGAAAGGGTGGAGGATTCGTGGACCGGCCTCCCAGTGGAAGTTGTGGACAGAAAAACAGTATCTGAATTCAAGAGAGCTTGGAACAAGTACGTAGGATCTCTAAGGGAGTGATGGGGAGAGTAGATTACATGGATGGGCAGACTGGATAGGACATATGTTTCATGACAGGAAGAAGAGTAGGTCCAGTCTATGTCTGCTGAGCTAAAGCGGATTTTAGTCCAGATTTTACAACCTATGAACAGCTTCACATTTTTTATGACTAATATCCCTTTCTGGGTGACCAATGGCAATGAGTGACGTAAGGAGCCTAAACGACAGATAAGAGCACATGATTGAAGGTAGTTAAGGGAGCTGCAGCCTGTGCCTGTCTGTCAGAGCATTGGAGCTGTGATGGTGGGGTGGGGTGGGGTAGCAAAGGGGGGATTAAATTCCAGGTAGCAGCGCTTGAATGAATGAAGTTTCCTAATGCCATAGCCCAAAGGAGAACAGAACGGACTGGGTTAGAAACCCAGAGGAGCAGGAGGAGGAAACCAGAACAAAAATAAAAGAAAGTGATTTAGTATAAATCCATTACCAGAGACACAGCTGGATAGTATAAACATAGACGGTACCCAACGAGGGCTCTATATTGTGATTCTATCCAGTGGGGGTTATAACTCCTCAGAGGGCTTTAGGCTGAGAATGTATCCAGCAGGGATTAGAACTCTTTTACACGATTTCTCCTGTATACCCATCAGTGATTGGTACTCCTCTAAGGGGTCTTGATTGTGACGATGTCTAGAAGGGATTAGGACTCCTGTGACTGTACCAATCAAGAACTGGGACTCTCCTGAGGGCTGTTGACTTTGAATGTACCCAGCAGGGATTGGGACTCCTCTACATGCTCTCTGCTGTGACTGTAGCCAAGTCCGTGTTATTAATAAAACTCCTGTTCTGAGCTCTGATACTTTTTGACTGAAATTCCTTCTACTGCTCTGAGTTTCAGGGTCTAGGTCGAAGGGTGAGTGCTCTGTATGATGTTTGGGAGAGGGATGTTTCTCCCTCAGTTTCTGCTGATATCGTCCCACCTCTCTCTCCTCCTCTAGTGAGCCGGACCTGCTCTTGATTTAGGACCAGCCTCACTGTTGCCATTCAGAAGAGTTTCTCCAGCACCGAGGACACCACCCCTGAGTCTTCTGCTCCCACAACGCTCCAGGGACTCCTGGTGACATTACATGAGCTCTGGTTACTTTCTTATGGAGTAAATTAAAGCTTTTCAGCATCATTCAGTGATTGTCTTATGGTTCTTTAAACATAATGAAGTTAACATTTGAAATGTTTCTTTCAGATTGATGGGGCTAAGGGATGCCCAGAGGCTGGACACAAATAATATAGGGGTGTCTGTGACCAAAATAAGTACATAAGCATTACCATACTGAGACAGACCGAAGGTCCATCAAGCCCAATATCCCTTGCAAAATCCCAAAGGAATTCACTCTTCTCTCTCTCTGCACACAGGCTGTTAACAGCTCCCTGCTAGCAAGATTAAAGGGTTACTTTTTAATAATAATTTAGGCAGAGAGGGAATGGAGACTGTTTTTAATTTTAACAAAACTCCCCTTTTATGATCTCCAGTATAGCACAAGTATATACAAAAGAAGGGATAAGATAACAAGAAGGAAACTAATCCATAAAAGCAAATAACCATATAGTTTCCATGGATGGGTCTCCTCTGAACAACATTCCCCACCTCATACTCAAGTATCTTTCACCCTTCTTCTCACACTGTTAAAATCCTTAATCCCTTGTATGGTTCCTTTATCCTCTGTTATGTTCATCAGAAGCCTCTATATCCTTTGAAAAGGTTAGAGGACAAGACCCTGGGTGGGTTCTATCTCCTGTCGATTTAAGGTATTAATACTCACCAGCTCTACTGCTTCTAACTTTCTGGTCCTTTCCCTGATAAGGACTGTATTTTGTCAGCAGCTTCACCCTTATGCTGTCTCCTTAATGACCATTCCCCTTCTTTTTTGGTAGTCCACGTCTCAAGTGACAGCTCTGGATCAGACTGGCCATCCCTGAATTTAGTCTTTTTGGGAATAGGTGTTACACTCTGTTACACTCCTACCTGGCTGCGCCTGGCGGCGGCCATCTTGGAAGGTTCAGTTGAGGGGCGGCCATCTTGAGAGGTGCATTTGATCAGTTCCTGAAGGATGGCCATCTTGAGTAGAGCATCTACTTCGGTTCCTGAGGGGCAGCTATCTTGAGAGGCTTATTCCTATGGGCGTGCCCAATGAGGTTCCTTGCCCATCAGCTGTGGCAGGGCTCTCCTGATAAGAGGCCTATTTAAGAACTGAACACGGTCATCAGTTTGCTTTGGCTTCTATCATTGTAGAGGTCTAGTGTGTGTTCTGAGCATTCTGCTATCTTCTCCCTGACATTCCCTGCTTTGCTGCCTGCCCTGACTTCTGGATTGGACCTGACATTATCTGCTTTGCTGCCTGCCCTGACTTCTGGTTTGGACCTGACATTCTCTGCTTTGCTGCCTACCCTGACTTCTGGTTTAGACCTGACTTTCTCTGCTTTGCCGCCTGCCCTGACTTCTGGATTGGACCTGATATTCTCTGCTTTGCTGCCTGCCCTGACTTCTGGTTTGGACCTGACATTCTCTGCTTTGCTGCCTGCCCTGATTCTCGGTTTGGACTTGATACTACTACTACTACTACTACTTAACATTTCTAGAGCGCTACTAGGGTTACGCAGCGCTGTACAATTTAACAAAGAGAGACAGTCCCTGCTCAAAGAGCTTACAATCTAATAGACAAGTGAACGGTCGGTCCGATAGGGACAGTCTGGATTCACTGAACGGTAAGGGTTAGGTGCCGAACGCAGCATTGAAGAGGTGGGCTTTAAGCAAAGACTTGAAGACGGGCAGGGAGGGGGCTTGGCGTAAGGGCTCAGGAAGGTTGTTCCAAGCATAGGGTGAGGCGAGGCGAGGCAGAATGAGCGGAGCCTGGAGTTGGCGGTGGTGGAGAAGGGTACTGAGAGGAGGGATTTATCCTGTGAACGGAGGTTACGGGCGGGAACGTAAGGGGAGATGAGGGTAGAAAGATAGTGAGGGGCAGCAGACTGAGTGCATTTGTAGGTAAGAAGGAGAAGCTTGAATTGAATGCGGTATCTGATCGGAAGCCAGTGAAGTGACCGTAGGAGAGGGGTGATATGAGTATATCGGTTCTGGCGGAATATGAGACGTGCAGCAGAGTTCTGAACAGATTGAAGGGGGGATAAATGGCTAAGTGGGAGGCCGGTGAGGAGTAAGTTGCAGTAGTCCAGGCGAGAGGTAATGAGAGCGTGGACGAGAGTTCGGGTGGTGTGTCAGAGAGGAAAGGGCGAATTTTGCTGATGTTAAAGAGGAAGAAGAGACAGGTCTTGGCTATCTGCTGGATATGCGCAGAGAAGGAGAGAGAGGAGTCAAAGGTGACTTGATACTGTTTACTTGCTGCCTGGCTCGGCTAGCGGCCGTCCGACCCCGCTCGTATCCTGAAGTCCTGGTGGCCACGCGCACCTAGGAGCTCAACTCCTGGGGAACGGTGGTCGTCCCCAGGTGAAGCTAGGGGTTGTCCGGCCTCCTTTTTCACCGTGCTCTGTCGAGGCACAAGGGCTCACTTCCAGTTCCGTAACAATAGGCCCATCACCTCTCCGTATGCACCAGAGGAGAGCTGTTGACCAGACTGGCAACTTCTGTGCTTGTTTACCCTTCCATTTAGCCCCTTCAGCAGAGAGTCCATGGGAATAACCTACCTTCTGTACTTTGTGGGAAATAATGCACTGCTTCAGACATAGCCCCAATTTGGTAGGGAGGACTATGACTGCCCCTAGTTGAGAACAGAAATATATAGGGCTATATAAAGCATTTAGGGACTTAGTCACACTGGCCCTTCGTCTCAAATTCCACTCTTTTCACTGGCAATAATTACATTGACATTAAACATTCCCATACAAGTGAAAACTATAATATAGACATGGCAAACAGCAGATAAGCAGAGAATCTTGCCGCAGAGGCTAAAACTCATAGTAACGTTTTCAAGTATATCAGAAGCAGAAATTCCGTGAGGAATCTACAAAATCTAAAAAAAAAAAAAATTAAAAACACAAGCCAGGAAGCTTGAACGAGTATGGGCAAAAATAAAAGATGCGTGTCTTTGTAATCTGGCCCTATTTTGGTTTTATAATAAGATCTTTTGGTTTGTCTTGTTGCAGATTTGTATTTTATTTGCGCTTGTTTCCATGCGTTCTTATATACCGCCATTCTCCTCTTTCCAGTGTTCAGTGCGATGTACACAATTCACAGATTCATAATCATCCAGCAAATCAGGACACAGTTAAAATCTACATTTCTAACATTTTGGAAACAGAAAGAATCCAGCCACACCTCCTAAAGGGAGGCTGGGAACAACCGGGCCGATGGCCTGCGACGATAGGGAGGGAGGGGAGGGCACAGGGAAGATAGAAGGGTGAGATAGGCAGACAAAGGGTTAATGCGAGGAAGGGGAGGGGAGAGGCGGAGAGTAAGGAAAGTGAAAGGAAGGGAAGGAAAGGGGGATTTTCTTTTGAATCGGGACAGCAGGGAGAGAGCAGCACTGACCCACCCGCCCACCCAGTCATAAGGCACTAATTGTTGCAGCAGGCGTTAAGAGGAGAGGGGGTACACAGCAACATAGCAGTAACAGTACTAACTGAGATGCTGATAACGGGGGCAGAAAGGCCTCTTGCAAAGTGAGAAGCATAAGCAACAGTAGGGCTGCGTAGTGGCAGCAGGAAAATCTGGACAGCGTGTCTCCTGGCTTAGGCGGCCGGGGGGCCAGAACGCCGTTTTTTATATTATGGCTGGGCATCCTTAAGCGGGATGCACCAGGAGTCTACGGGTTCTGGTAATTGGCACAGGGAACGCACAGGCTGCTTTGGCGGCAACCTGTGGGTCATACTAAGCATTTGTGAGACCCGAAGCTGTGTACCCCAAGTTATTAATTGATGATAAAATGTAGTTATGTGGTTGTAACAATAATTATGTTATAATATGTTATGATGTTGTTTTGAATTGTAAAACGTTCCTGGCTGCGGCCAAAATAAATCCAACCTTCTTTAAGATGCTTTTGGTGTGGTGTTTGCGAGAGAGGTGGAGCAAGTGCCGAGTGCAAGAGTTGTGGGGGTTTTTTTTACCTTCTTTCTAAATGTAAGATAGTTATTGTCTGTCCTAATAAGCTGAGGCAAATAATTCAATGGAGAAACTCCTAAAACAGAAAATGTGGAATTAACTATTTTGTGAAACCAAACTTTCTTATAAAAAGGTGGACATAAAATCAGTTGTTTACATAAACGAACAGAGTGACTAGTAGTTATTGAAACTGTTACGGGAAATCTGTACAAAAATATGCTATAACTCTTACCAAGAAACCCTTTTTCAGGCATCAATTTGAAAGAATCACAATGTAAAATTACAGATACAAGTGTAATGTTTGTTGTATGTCAGGAAGCATGGCTAGATAAGTAAAAATCATAATTCTTTTACCTGAACTTACAGAACAAGTTAATCATTAGCAGAGACAGTTCTAGAACTAGCTAACCCACACACTCACCTAGCATGTTACTCTGAGATAAGGACAAATTTCAGGCCAGAAACACAAAAATGAGGGCTTCTCTGTCCCTCTCTGGATGTGATGAAGTCAGTCAGTGAGACTTTCTTCCCTCATCTACTCACCATCTCACATGGTTCTCATCTTTTATAATAAACTTAGATGCCGGACCCTGATGGGAAGCTCCAACTCTGTTCTATATTTCCTGGAGGAAAAAGCCATTGAATGGACGAGGGAATAATACAGTATTTCTAGGTTGGGCAGGACAAATTGCTTGTTCTTTTGGCCGCTGTCAGTGACAAGGTGCTGGGTTTGATGGACCCTTGGTCTGTCCCAGCATGGTAATGCTTATGTACTTATGATGTGGCAGTAAACAGTCTAAGGAAAGTTCCAGGGAAAATCCATGGAGGAAAATGTATTCAGACATCTTGTCAGTTTACCATTGGTCAACTCCAATGGGGTTCACTTCACATCCCCCTTTTCAGAATCTTCCATTGGTCCAATTCATCAGTCTCAGCTTTTCTATGACACTCTGGGCTGGCTGCATATCCCTCTCAAGGATCTGGGTCAGCCACATAGGGGGTCGGTGGCCCAACTGTTTGGGAAGGCTAAAGGGGGCAGGGTTAGGGGTGGGGACAGGGGTGGGGCTTACATCCATAATTGTCTGACAACACAGAAAAAAAATAAGTAAAAATAAAATAATCACAATTAATACCTTTTATTAAATTTAGATATTAGATATGTATCATAAGTCAAAGAATAAAGTGGTTGCTCAAAGCATATTCTTAGCACAATCGCTCAACTGCAAAACACTATGCACAACTTTGTGCAAAAACACGCTCAGAACCTTACTGTACCATAAATATTACAGTGGGCAGAACTTAATACACCAATATACCACCCATACGGAAAATACAGACCATCAACAATATGAAACAAGGGATCATAACATCATAATACGTGTAGAGCCAAAAATACCCTTTTAGGGTGGAAAGTGTTCACAATGAGCTCCTTTTATTAACGACCATATCCTTCAAGAGGTAGTGTGTCGTGATTTAGGCTCTAAAACCCTTTCTGATGTTTTGGTGCCACCTCAGTAAGGCTAACACACAATCTCTCCACTGCAAAACACTATACACAAACTTGTGCAAAAACACACTCATAACCTTAGCAAACCATAACAGCACTAATTCCAAGGACAGGACGAGCTACAACCTTATGCGTGGAAAGGCAGCACTGTAATTACACCGGGCTCTAAAACACCAGTACACAACCTAGTGAAACAAAAAACAAAACAAAAAGGGCTGCAAATACTACATGCTAGCAGAATACTGCATCTTGATCACACATGAAAAACACATGACACAACAGATATGAAGGCAAAATACTGAACTGGAAAGTTACCTCAAGAAGACAGACTCAGCATGCAGCAATACTAGAAAAATTGAAAATTGCATGCAAAATATCACAGATGCACAGTTCCAGGGTCCCCCTCCCTCACAGACAGTTCCAGGGTCCCCCCTCCCTCACAGTCAGTTCCAGGGTCCCCCCTCACAGACAGTTACAGGGCCCCCCTCCCTCACAGACAGTTCTAGGGCCCCCTTCCCTCCCTCACTCACAGACAGTTCCAGGGTCCCCCCTCCCTGACAGACAGTTCCAGGGTCCCCTCCCTTTGAGTTCCAGGCTTCCTGCAAATTTTAAACGTCACACACCTCGTTGGTGTTAGAGCAGCAGAAAAAGCATTGCAGGCTGGGCTCCGCCTCCATGCTTCAGTTGTTTTGCCTTCTCTCTCAGCTCTGGCCCACCCTTGTGGAAACAGGAAATGAGGGCGGGCCAGAGCTGAGAGACAGAGAGAGAGAAGGCAAAACAACTGAAGCACGGAGGCGGAGCCCAGCCTGCAATGCTTTTTCTGCTGCTCTAACACCAACGATAGACGGGGAGATGAGAGAGAGAGAGAGACGCTTGCGGCTAAGCCTCCCCAAGCCTCTTATACCGGGCGCCTATGGTCAGCCAGTCCTCTTATTTCTGCAAACATTGCTTACATTTGGTGCCATCGATCTTTCCTCTGCCATAGTATTGTATTTTAGCATTGTCTGGGGTACTATAGCTATATTTGCAGGCATTTGCATTTCATTGTGCCCAGATGATATTGATGTCTAGTAGAAAGTGATCTGACCAGACCAGGGGAGACAATTTTCCCATTTCTATGTACAGGCTGGAAGTTATGCTTTTGGTGTAGTCAGCTCGGTCTACTTGCTTATCCGTTTCATGATTCGCCTGACCTGGTGGGCTATGGGGATCTAGAGATTCAAGGAAGGTAGATAGGTCCTTAACATTAGGGCTGTTTGTTAAATTTAGGTGTAGGTTGATATCTCCTAGTAGTAGGGTGCAGGTTATCAAGTCTACATTCTTGGCAAGGAAATCAAACTAGCTGTGCACCATTTCCCTGGTGGGCAATAGAATAGTGGGTTAATAGGGTGATGGTCTCTATTTTATATGGCATTATTTCTAGGTCTAATGAATGAAGTGACTTTAAACATCCCACTGTACATAAGACCTAGACTTTGTCCATTCCTCCTTTCCTCAATTGTCTCAGGACAGATACAAATTTGTAGCCTAGAGGACCAGATTTTGTTTAAAAGTGGGTCGCTGTCAGATTGCAACCAGGTTTCTGTGATAAATAGCAGGCCTAGTGTGTGTAAGTTCTATCCAGTCTTTGATTGCAGTGGTTTTGTTTCCAAGCGACCTTGCGTTTTAGGTAATAGGCAGGACCTGGGATGGTTGTTAGAGTGCGGTTTGATCGCCAGGCCTGGTCTTATAGGCATCTTTTTTGTGTTTTTGGTAGATTGGTGGTATTGTTTTGCCCTGTGTGTGCGCTTTCTGGTGTTCTGATGTTGTGCTGCATAGAATCGGGGCAATCATGTAGGAACCTTGTAATTTTGTGGTTAGGGTATGTGTGTGTTATGTGTGAGGGATTTATATGGGTGGTGGTCAAGTGTCAAGCCTGTTGAGAAGAATGAGATCAAGAGTATTGCACAGTATTTCATCCAATCCATCTTGATTTGTTTCTGCGTCTCTCGGTCGCTATCAATGAACTTCTCAGGCCTGGTTTCGTCATATACAACTAAGAAGATGTTCCGTTCAATGTGGAAACTTAAAAGAGTAAAACCTTTCTTCCCAAGGGCTATTTTCCGTAACCTGGTGCAGTCATTGGTGTTGAGTCACCTAGACTACTGCAATGCACTCTATGCTGGCTGTAACAGAGTATAGTCTCAAAAAACTTCAGACAGCCCAGAACACTGCAGCCAGACTCATATTTGGAAAAACAAAATACGAAAGTGCAAAACCCCTAAGAGAAAAACTACACTGGCTCCCAATTAAAGAACGGATCGCCTTCAAGGTCTGCACTCTAGTTCATAAAATCATTTACGGAAATGCCCCGGCCTACATGATAGACCTTGTTGACTTGCCACCAGGAATGCTAAAAGATCGGCCCGCACATTCCTTAATCTACACTTCCCCAGCTGCAAAGGACTAAAATACAGACTAACACACGCATCCAGCTTTTCTTACATGAGCATGCAACTGTGGACTGCATTACCACTTAGCTTAAAAACAAAATTATGAATCAATCAATTTCTGTAATCTCTGAAAACCTATCTATTCAACAAGGCATACCACAACGAGCAGTAACTTAATGATAACACAATACCACTTCAACTACACTCTTAACATTCTCTCGCATGCTTAATTCTATACTGTTATCCATGTACTCCATGCAACTCTAATGTATCACTTACTCCAGAATGGCAAATGCCATAACGGAACTTTGTAAGCTAATTCGATATTGTCATCCAGGTATTTCATGTAACACCAATTGTTTCTTTTACTCTGGAATGGCGAATGCCATAACGGAATATTGTAAGCCACATTGAGCCTGCAAATAGGTGGGAAAATGTGGGATACAAATAAATAAATAAATAAATAAATAAATATAGAAGGGTACTACTCATTTAATAGGTGTGTTGGGTCTAAGGGTAAAATCTGGTTCAGCCCGGGGTGGACATCTTCTAGTTGCTTGATTCTAGCAGGATGGTATTTTATTGCGATGTGAAGTAGTCAGATTTTCTCTTAGATGTCATGATGGGTGGGATCCTTACTTGGTATCAGCATGGTGATGTGGGGGCCATCAAAGCATGATATGGGTCCCATGATGAGCTGCCTGCTTGAGCGTGGATTTAGGTTGTTCAGAAGGAGCCTTGACAGTCTGCTGCTGTTATGGTATATAGTCCTGACCTGTGGAAGGAGGTTTTGGCCTCTGAAAGCTCTACCCACAAAGGTGCACACTAAGGTGTGTAGTACGCCCCTTAAGCGTGTCCCTTCCGCGGCGTGCCTTTGTATGCATGCCGTGAAATGAAAAAGGTGAACATCACTGCTCCTAAAGCTATTTGCATAAAACATTTTGAATGTGTAGCAGCCTGTCAAAAAAAGCTTTCCTCTGCAGTTCTAGAAAGAACTTCTGTGTCCTGCTCCAGACAAGACCTCAATCAATCTCAGTAGTGGGCGGTTTATTCTGTGAAAGTGGCCCAATAGACTTGAAGCTTAAGCTTGTGGAAGGAAGCAGTGCTGGTGTCAAACATCCATGGGCCCAGGGAAACAACACCTCAGTCCATATTCACATACTATCCTATATATGACCAACATGTCATATATAGATCAGGATTTCATTTATGCTGTATTAGTGTAACCCATAGAGAGTTAAGGGGTTAAATAAGTTTTGTACCTTTAACCTCCTGATGGAGGTCCGGAGTGGTGCAGCGATTGCTGGGTATGGGTTGAGCCGGTAGCTGCAGGAGCGCTTTGCTGGGCTGGAGCGAGGTCTTCAGCCGCGTATGTGATAGCGGCACGTTTTTTTAGGGGCCAGAGCGCCGGTAGTGGAAGCAGTGGCTCTGGATCGCCGCTGCTGCAGGTGGTAGCTGGGCTGGGATCGTTCGTGGCGCCATGGAGACTGGGGTTGTCTTCAGGGCAGTCGGGGGCAGAGTAAAAGCGGGGAGAGGAAAAGAACTCAGCTTCTGTTGGCCCTGTGTCGGCGTGGCGTCTGACGTTGACGTCTGACGTCAGACGCACGTTGCCGACGCAGGGCCAGGGAATCCTTTGCATTTAAAGGAACCGGCTCAAATTTCGGCGCAGAGCCGGTTCCGGATCGGGAGAGAGGCCAGCGTGGGACAAAGTAGGAAGGGGAAAGTTCTCTGGTGCACTTCTCCGGCGTTTTTATTTTTATTTAGGCCGGGGAGCGAGGGCAGAGAGGCTCGCGCTGGAGAGGAGGCACGTGAGGACTGGAACGGATGACAGCAGCACGAGCTGGGTGCTAGCTGGGGACGGAGCAGCGGGAGGCGCGTGAAGAAAGAAAAGGGGATTTTTAGACTTCAAAGGACATGCAGGTACTGACATTTATATTGTTTTAAATTGCTGGTTGTTTGTATATGTTTAAAAGGTGTTCATTTTAATTTGGAAATGTTTTGTTTATGTGGTGGGAAGGTTAGAATGCAGAGCTCGTGCTAGCAGCGTGAGCTAGGGTAAGGGTTCTAAGTTTGACGGTTTGTCAGTTGGGAGGTGAGTGCTGAGCAGGGCAGAGCTGTGTTTAGGAGCTGTGCTCAGCTGAGAGAGAACTGTGGGTTAAAATTTAAGTAAAAGTGTTTAAAGATGTGTTTGATCTGAGTGTGCTGTGAGAGATTAAAAGTGGTACATTTAATTTGAAAGCCCGCCGCGTTTCAAAGGGCTTTAGGAAAAAAATTGATGACTGACTGTGAGTTGGGATTGTAGGTGAATTAAATTTCTCAATCTTGACCTCAGATTAATGTGTTCTGGGCTCTCTGAGAAAGGGGTCCTGAGCTAGTGGTAGCTTGATAGCACTTTAGAACTCTATAGAACATAAATGGTTGAGAAAGAGTTAAAAAGTGAAAAGCTTACCTGAAAGTTAAAGTTTCTAATTGATTATAAAGAAAAAGGGTTTTTTTAAATTTCAACCCTGTAATTTTAAAGAACTACTTAGCACGCTGATGTTATTAAAATTCTGATGGGGGGAGGTAAATAGAGTAGGGATTAATAATTATATGTTTTCTTTTAAAGCTAGATAGGAAATGTGTGCAGTAGGCACCTGTATTGTGGGGATCAGTTAGATTTTAGGGTTATTGCTTTGTTATAGATTAGAGTAGTAGGTGTCTTCGTTCCTGGTTCCTGTACCCTGGCCAGGGTTCCACTCCGCAGCAAGCTTATGGTACCCAACGATTGGCAGAATAGAGAAGATACAAAGCCAGCTGAGGGGACGTAAATAAAAGTATCCTTTTGAACTTTAATGGAATAAAGAGAAAATAGTATACTTACCTTGAAGTCTCCGGAGGAAAAACCAAAACCTGAAAAAGAAGAAAAGAAACAAAGAATCAATTCTATATAAGGGACTCATATTAGAATATAATCTTCTGCATGCATGTTTAAACTTTAGTTTAGGAAATTAAACTGCTACTTATCTGATGTGAAGTCACTCTGAAGTTGAGCCTTATAGAGAATAGAGGAACCTATGGGAAATAAAGAAATGTAAGGTTAAGGCTACTGAGGGGTGGAATCTATTGTGTTCATTTAAGTGCATATTAGAATAAAGTGAACTTTTACTAATCAATTGTTATTTCAAAGTTTTTTTTTGTGCCCTTCTTCTGCTCTGGGTGAAACACTCGGCTCAGACTATATTCTATTTGAACCCAGGAGTGGGGGAGGGGTTACATTAGTAATTTTGTATCTCTCTCTATTATATATTATATATAGTTCTAAGTAATCAGAACGCCTTGTTAGTTCCACTTTTGTTATATTGGCAGCCACATTGAACTTGAATCCTATTTCAGATAAAATGGGATATTAATGTCATAAATAAATAAAATACGGCTATTTCTATAGTGCTACTAGATGTAGTAAATGTAAAACAAATCGGAGAAAAGTTTTCTTCACCCAACGCGTAATTAAACTCTGGAATTCGTTGCCGGAGAACGTGGTGAAGGCGGTTAGCTTGGCAGAGTTTAAAAAGGGGTTAGACGGTTTCTTAAAGGACAAGTCCATAAACCGCTACTAAACGGACTTGGAAAAATCCAAAATCCCAGGAGTAACATGTATAGAATGTTTGTACGTTTGGGAAGCTTGTCAGGTGCCCTTGGCCTGGATTGGCCGCTGTCGTGGACAAGATGCTGGGCTCGATGGAGCCTTGGTCTTTTCCCATTGTGGCATTACTTATGTACTTATATGTACCCTGGACATGAACTACTACTACTACTACTACTTAGCATTTCTATAGCGCTGCCAGGGTTACGCAGCGCTGTACAAGTTTAACATGGGGAAGGACTGTCCCTGCTCAAAAGAGCTTACAATCTAAAGGTTACAAACTATGTAGTCAGTGTAGGTATCATGAGTGGAGAAGGTGGTTATGCGCCAAAAGCAAGGGAGAAGAGATGGACTTTGAGTAAGGACTTGAAGATGGGCAGGGAGGGCGCATGACGTATGGGCTCGGGAAGGCTGTTCCTGGCATATGGTGATGCGAGGCAGAAGGGGCGGAGTCTGGAGTTAGCGGTGGTGGAGAAGGGTACAGATAGGAGTGATTTGTCCTGAGAGCAGAGGTTACGGGTGGGAACAAACGGGGAGAGGAGTGTAGAGAGGTACTGGGGGGCTGCAGATGAGTGCATTGAAGGTTAAAAGGAGAAGCTTGAACTGTATACGGTAGCGGATCGGGAGCCAGTGAAGTGACTTGAGGAGAGGGTGATATGAGAGTATCGGTTCACGCGGTAGATAAGACGTGTGGCAGAATTTTGGACAGATTGAAGGGGGGATAGATGGTTACGCGGGAGGCCAGTGAGAAGAAGGTTGCAATAGTCAAGACGAGAGGTGACGAGCGAGTGGACGAGGGTTCGGGTGGTCTGTTCAGAGAGGAATGGGCGAATTTTGCTAATATTATAGAGGAAGAAGTGACAGGTCTTAGCTGTTCCCTGCTGGATTGGGCAGAGAAGGAGCGGGAGGAGTCGAAGATGACTCCGATATTGCGGGCTGAAGCGACGGGGAGGATGAGGGCGTTGTCCCACAGAGACGGAAAGTGGGGGAGAGGAGAAGAGGGTTTGGGTGGAAAGACAAGGAGCTTAGTCTTTGCCATGTTCAGTTTCAGATGCTGGTTGGACATCCAGCAGCGATGTCTGAAAGGCAGGCTGAAACTTTGGCCTGGGTTTCGACCGTGATGTGGGGAGTGGAGAGATAAAGTTGGGTGTCATCAGCATAGAGATGGTACTGGAAAACCAATGTGATGAGATCAGCGAGCCAGGGAAGAGGTGTAGATCGAGAAAAGAGCGGTCCAAGGACAGAACCTTGAACCCCAACAGAGAGCGGGATGGGGGTGGAAGAAGAGCCATTAGAATATTACTCTGAAGGTGCGTTGGGAATGATACGAAGAGAACCAGGAGAGGACGGAGCCCTGGACCCCGAATGAGGACAGTGTGTCAAGAAGTAAATTATGATTGACAGTGTCAAAGGCAGCAGAATAGGTCGAGGAGGATGAGGCTGAATAGGGACCTTTGGATTTGGCAAGGAAACAAGTCATTACAGACTTTAGAGAGTGCTGTTTCTGTCGAGTGTTAGTGGGCGAAAGCCGGATTGGAGCGGATCGAGGACGGCCTGAGAGGAAGAGGAATCAAGGCAGCGGCTGTGGACAGCGCATTCAAGTAATTTGGAGTGGAAGGGTAGAGAGAGATGGACGGTAGTTGGAGGGACAGGTGGGGTCTAGTGAAGGTTTTTTGAGAAGTGGGTCTAAGGAAAAATTCTAGACCTAGTCCTTAGTGAAGTGCATGATCTGGTGTGGGAGGTAATGGTGCTGGGGCCACTTGATAGCAGTGATCATAATATGATCGGATTTGATATTAGCTTTGAAGTAAGTATACACAGGAAATCAAATACGTTAACGTTTAACTTTAAAAAAGGAGACTATGATAAAATGAGAAGAACGGTGAAAAGAAAACTTAGAGGAGCGACTGCGAGGGTCAAAAATTTACATCAGGTGTGGATGCTGTTCAAAAACACCATCCTGGAAGCCCAGGCCAAATATATTCCGCGTATTAAAAAAGGACGGAAGACCAAACGACAGCCGGCGTGGTTAAAAGTGAGGTGAAGGAAACTATTAGAGCTAAAAGAAAATCCTTCAGTAAATGGAAGAAGGAACTGACTGAAAATAATAAGAAACAGCATAAGGAATGTCAAGTCAAATGCAAAGCGCTGATAAGGAAAGCTAATAGGGACTTTAAAAAAAAGATTGTGTTGGAGGCAAAAACACATAGTAAAAATTTATTTAGGTATATTAAAAGCAGGAAGCCGGCAAAAGAATCAGTTGGACCGCTAGATGACCGAGGAGTAAAAGGGGCGATCAGGGAAGACAAAGCTGTAGTGGAGAGATTAAATGAATTCTTTGCTTCGGTCTTCACCGAGGAAGATTTGGGTGGAATACCGGTGCCGAAAATGGTATTCGAAGCTGATGAGTAGGAGAAACTTAATGAATTCTCTGTAAACCTGGAGGATGTAATCGGGCAGTTCTACAAACTAAAGAGTAGGAAATCTCCTGGACCAGATTATTCATCCCAGAATACTGATAGAACTGAAAAATGAGCTTGCAAAGCTATTGTTAGAAATATATAATTTATTCTTAAAATCGAGAGTGGTACCGGAAGATTGGAGGGTAGCCAATGTAACACCAATTTTTAAAAAAGGTTCCAGAGGAGATCCAGGAAATTATAGACCGGTGAGTCTGACGTCGGTGCTGGGCAAGATGGTAGAGACTATTATTAAGAACAAAATTACAGAGCATATTCAAAAGCATGGATTAATGAGACAAGTCAACATGGATTTAGTGAAGGGAAATCTTGCCTCACCAATCTACTACATTTCTTTGAAGGGGTGGACAAACATGTGGACAAAGGGGAGCCGGTTGATATTGTGTATCTGGATTTTCAGAAGGCGTTTGACAAAGTACCTCATGAAGACTCCGGAGGAAATTGGAGAGTCATGGGATAGGAGGTAGTGTTCTATTGTGGATTAAAAACTGGTTAAAACATAGAAAACAGAGAGTAGGGTTAAATGGTCAGTATTCTCAATGGAGAAGGGTAGTTAGTGGGGTTCACCAGGGCTCTGTGCTGGGACCGCTGCTTTTTAACATATTTATAAATGACCTAGAGATGGGAGTAACTAGTGAGGTAATTAAATTTGCTGATGACACAAAGGTATTCTAAGTCATTAAATCGCAGGAGGATTGTGAAAAATTACAAGAGGACCTTACGAGACTGGGAGACTGGGCGTCTAAATGGCAGATGTGGGAAAGAGGAACCCGAATTATAGGTACGTCATGCAAGGTTCCACATTAGGAGTCACAGACCAAGAAAGGGATCTAGGTGTCATTGTTGATGTTGAAACCTTCTGCTCAGTGTGCTGCTGCGGCTAAGAAAGCAAATAGAATGTTGGGTATTATTAGGAAAGGAATGAAAAACAGAAATGAGGATGTTATAATGCCTTTGTATCGGTCCATGGTATGACTGCACCTCGAATATTGTGCTCAATTCTGGTCGGCGCATCTAAAAAAAGATATAGTGAAATTAGAAAAGGTATAGAGAAGGTGACGAAAATGATAAAGGGGATGGGAGGACTTCCCTATGAGGAAAGGCTAAAGCGGCTAGGGCTCTTCAGCTTGGAGAAAAGGCAGCTGAGGGAGATATTAGAGGTCTATAAAATAACGAGTGGAGTTGAACGGGTAGATGTGAATCATCTGTTCATGCTTTCCAAAATACTAGGACTAGGGGACATGCGATGAAGCTACAAAGTAGTAAATTTAAAACGAATCGGAGAAAATATTTCTTCAATCAACGTGTAATTAAACTCTGGAATTCATTGCCAGAGAATGTGGTAAAGGCAGTTAGCTTAGCGGAGTTTTAAAAAGGTTTGGGCGGCTTCCTGAAGGAAAAGTCCATAGACCGTTATTAAATGGACTTGGGGAAAATCCACTATTTTTGGGATAAGCGGTATAAAATGTTTTGTACATTTTTGGAATCTTGCCGGGTATTTGTGACCTGGATTGGCCACTGTTGGAAACAGGATGCTGGACTTGATGGACCTTTGGTCTTTCCCAGTATGGCAATACTTATGTACTTATGTAGGACAAACAGGACAAATAAGAGATAAGGGAATTACTAAGTGGGAATGAAAA